>NW_024386167.1:0-30864 GCF_016835505.1 Polypterus senegalus | reverse complement strand
TTCTTCTTTCGGTCCCCCCCGAAGTGCCACAGCGGATCATTTTTTCCTTATTACCCCTCACTCACCCCCCCGGAGTATTTATATCACGTATCTGAGTGTGAATCACAGCAGCAGCGATCGAAAGAGAATTATCGGTATACAGTTTTAGAACCGCCCCCCAGCCACTGCAAATGTTTTAAACCCTTTTTTGACAGACCCCGGGTTCAGAAAAGTTTAACCCCAAGAATTTTAAAATGCACCCAATCAATTGCCCTTGTAGAACGGTTTGCACTTATAAGAAATCACCCCATTAAATTTTTGCATAAGTTATAATATCTCACAACCCCTTTTTTAAAAGCGGGTTTTTTACATATGATAAATATCTTTTTTAAATGAAATGCAGCAAATATGTTTGTTAAATTATACACAAAAAACTTTAACTTCTTTTAAATAATCTATTTTCCCACGGGGAGGTGGGGAAGGATAAAAAATTTAAACATGTACTACAAGATATTTCAATTTCTTAAACGCTTTAAGAATCAGCTAAGCTTACAGATGGTTAACGCCAACAAGAGTGATTTCGACGGTTACTTGGGGAAAGAAAAGAAGGGCCCTTTTGGCCCAAATAATTTTAATTAAAAAGAAAGAGAAAAAAACAACACAGCTAAAACGAGCGAAAATTTTCCCAAAAAGATAATGTTTTGTCATGAGACGAGGCTCATGAAACACATGTTTAAAAAAAGGGTTTTTTAGCCCTACCTAAAAAATGACATCAGATACATCCGATTTTAGTTATTCAGAGAGCAATATCACAAATGTAATGGACTCTGGTCCGTTGGAGGAAGGGGAAGTTTAAGAAGCAAGTAGTGATTCCAAAAAGATAAACATAGAGTAGAAGATCAAAAAAAAACAAAGTTTTTGTTTATTTTAATTACGTAATTTTGAGAAACTGGTTAATTAAACGAGTTTAAGATGAAGTTTATAATGTTCTACTAAATGACAAAATAAACTACGGATTAAAGGGAAAATTAGTTGAAGTTGAATTTGGGCTTTTTCCCCCCTGGCCCTTTTTTTTCTCTTCCCCTAATAAGTTTTAATGACACTCAGACAGTGGTTTACAACCTTTCTTTGCCCCCAAATTTGATATGGACTTTTTTTTTTCCGCATTTGGCGATTTTGTGAATGGAGCTTTCGCCCAACACGTTTATGTCACCGATAACTTCATTTTGTTGATTATCCCACGTTTATTTGAACAAATATATTTTTTTCCCTTTTGCCTATTTTTCCCCGCTGAAATTTTATATTTTCCCTGCTTTTCCCATTGCTTTCACAAAAGGGCTCCCTTTAAATTTTTTATAGATTTATTTAAAAAGGGGCGTCCCGAGGATTTGGGCGAAAAAAAAGGGGGCACGAGCGAAGTTTTCACGCGATGGGGTTTTTGTAACGGAAGAAGGGAATTTGGGAGAGACAGACCTGATCTGATTTTTCCTTAAAATTTCGCTTTTGTGCACGCTATGTTAAGTGCAGTTCCCCAGGGCTTATAAGAGGCCCTGGTCATTTCTCTGTTGGAAAAGAGATTTGTATTATTAACGACCCCGCTTAGCAAGATGATAGCTAATTGTTTCCTTTTGCTGACAGAACCTGTTTTCCTGTGATTTTGACATTTTAATGATCGCTAGTTTGATGGTTTCGTATGGCCTCTAAGAGGATTCTTTATTTTTTGATGCTGAATGGGTTTTCCAGTACGGTTTGAATTCCCCGAGTTTCCTAATGCCCCATGATCATGGCAGACCCAAAGAATCTAGAATCAGTATAGATAGTTCAATTTTTCTGACAACTGACAAGCTGGGGTGAGAGCTATCAGCTCAGCTGCCGGGCCTTAAACTTGAAAAAGTTGTTTCGGTCTGGTCTAGGTTTTATAACCAGATTTCATCTACAGTGTAGAAAAGTAGTGGATTTGGGGAGCACCTTTCATGGAAATTTACAACGACAGAGAATTTTTGAAGTGTAACAGGGGCCCTCTTTCCCCAGTCCGGGGGAGTGGTGCAGGTTTTGTTCTGACCGGGTTGCTTAATTAGAAAGCAATTCTCCAAAAAAGCACCAAAAGCTATGAAATTAAATTAATTTGCATGTCATCATTAATATCCAATTTTTTTTCCTCTACATGAAATGATTTAATAAAGGGAAAGTAATTTCAGTCCTTATTTTTTTTCCCCATTTTTCTTCCAAGTATTTAATTAAACCCAAAGTGAGAAAAATACACACGGGTTTAAAATTTTAAAAAGCTAAAGGGGAGAAATGCTGCCTCTTTGTCATTTGATGTTATTGATAAAAGGGAGCAATTAAAATAGTGTTTAAAACAAAATTACAAAAACCAAAAAATAAATAAAGTGAAGAGAAGTGTTACTTTAGAAAGAGGCTTTTATTGAACTAAAAACCGCACCATGGGCCTCCAGGCCCGGGATTGGGGCCCCCGCCCTAGCAGTAGTGAGAGTGGGTTTTAGCCTTACAAAAATGGAGTGTTTAGGGGAGGCACTTTTACCATGGGGGCCATGAGCACATATCGTACTGGCTAGACAGCCTCTTTTGGGGTTTCCCAGCCTGAGACAGGTGGATGCCCCACAGCCACGGGACCCAAATTTTTTAAAAAAAGGGGATTCTATTAGTTTTTCTCCATGGAATTTTTTGGGAACTGTTTCATATATCCCCCTTTTCCCCATAACAGAGGAATGGACGATAGTCAAAGCCAACGCATCCCAAACAGTAGGGCAATAGAGCTTTCCCAGCTTGATCATTGCATGCCACTTGACCAGAAAGGGGAGAGCAGGGTGACCCTAAAGTTTGAAAAAGCGTGCCTTGCAGTGAAGCAAAACCGCCGCAGATCCTGTGCCCAACAGACACAACCTGTTGCTTTGAAAAGGTTGGGAAGATTTTGAATGGTGTTTATAAACCCTGAGAGAGAGAGCTTTGTTTCCGAAATGCCCAACCTAAATTTTTTTTACATTGTTTGAATGAACTGCATTTTTGTTTTAGAAATTTTATGGCCATTTGTTTAAACTAATAATTTCTGAGTATCACATGACAATTTTTTTGTAGTACCACATTATATCATTTACATACTGTACAATACACGTTTTATCATTTAAAATTTTTGCAAGAGTTTATCCACACAAGGGCTACAAATACCCTTTTGGGAAAGGGTCCAACGCTTTTTTTGGAAAAGGGGAAAAAACCAGAATTGAGAGTCAAAGGGAAACAACAAAAACGGCAAGGCAAAAGAGAAAAAGGGGACGAGGGTATCGAAAAGAAAGTAAGGATTAAAAATACGGCCCTGGGAAAACTGAGAATTAACGTGTCAAGATCTTGAAAAAAACGCCATGAACCGCACCCTTTTTTAAACAGGTAAACGGGGAGTTAATGGAGAGTGTTTAATTTAAATGATTGCCCCAGCTTCCAGATCGAATTTAATGGAGATGCCAGTTTCTCCCGGGGAGACAGATACTGGGACAATGCGGGCGGAAGGATAATTTTGAAATACTAGTGGCTCACAGTTCATCCTTCCATAATCTTTTTCCCCCGGGGACCACAGTGAGAAGTGGGGGAAAGCCAAGGGGAGAGGCGGTTTGCAATGAAAAGCAGAAAGGGAAAGGGGACGGCAACCGATGTACGTACTAAAAATCATTTTGAACAAACTTTATTATCAAAGATCTGAGGTATCAAAATACCCGGAGCAACGGGGCCCAGTCCCCCCACAAACATTGTTCCACCCAACCCCCAAAATTTTCAACTCAGTGAAGGGTTTTAGAATTGGCTAAAAAAAAACAGGGGGAACCAACCTAAAAGAAAACACTTTGGGAATAGGGAAGTGCACACGGCAGCAGCGTGTTTGCATGAAAAAAATGCAAGGGAAAAGGAAGGGTTTTTGGGCTATTACCTGAAGACAGAAAAGATTCTAACCAAGGTGTTCCACTCAGCAGGGGTTTGGGGCAGTGCAGGGGGGGTGTTGGGACTTGTAAGGGGGAAAAAAGACATGAAGGAAAAGAGTGTGGGCAAGGAGAATGGTGTGAGGAGATTTTCGGGGGTCCAAGCTGCAGAGGAGGGCTTAGTGTGGGGAGGAGGTTTGGCCCAGGAATTTGGGAATAGAAAGAAAAACCCCGTCGTTAGAGAAATAGAGGGGGGAGGCTTGTATAGATCCTTCCTAACAGATTTGGGCAGAGCGATTTAATAAAAACGGTGCATCAAAGTGGAACCACTAAATGAAGCTAAACCCCCGGGAGGTTTAGACACCAGAAAAAACATGGGTTGTCCAGAAGGGACAGTCAGGATCGCTCGGGGAGACCAAAAAAGAGTTTAGTGCTATTCACCAGCAAAGCTAAAGGATCTGTGTCCGCATGGCGAGGAGCAAAGGCAACTGAAGAGAGGGCGGGGGGTCCCGAAAGGAATATCCTCAGGTTCGGGTAAGGAAGGGGGGAGGAAGCTGATGTGGGATGGGCAGAAGTGTCCCCAAAAAAGTGGGTTTAATCAGGGGGGAGGGGGGGCTGACAGACTAAGATTTTTGGGGAAGAAAAACCCACAACCCCCCCCGGCCCCCCTGTCCTCAAAAAATCCACGCCCTTCACGCCCCCACTGCCTGAGGCGGTCCACCTGCATAAAAATTCATTTGTGCCGCTATTAACTTGGTCTGAGTGTCTGCCCTTTTTGTTTAGCCGTCGTCAGCATGCCCGGGTTTTTTTTTTTTAACTTCACGTGCCACTTTCCCATCCTAATACAGGACGGCATTTTTTTTTTTGGATATATTGAGTCCGACAAAAGGGGGAAACCCCTGCCTTGGCACAGTCGTCCGTCTAACCCGAATGGTTTGTCAACAAGTCCTAAAGCGGTGCCCATTCATTACCGCCTCATCTTTCTTTTTTTTTGGGCAGCGAAATAAGGTATGTCAGTGCCCTTTTATATTTTGCATTTTTAAATTTTTCACGGCCCCATGGGAAAGGAAAGGCCCCTCATTATTTTGTCCACGAGGCAAGGCCTCATTCCACGCCACTCCTTATGCTGCCCATGACGGGACAGTACCCCAATAGTGCCCAACCCCTTTTCGGGGAGCCCTGGGCCCCCCGGGCTGCACGGGTTTGTACATAATTAGCTGCTGCACCTGCTCCACAAACTTCACCCCACCAACGCGGGTCAGGCAAGAACCACGCCTTTTAGCTCTGAATATCCCCGTTCATGTATCGATGTGCGGCGGGGTTTAGGACCCCCAAAAGGGGGATAAAAATGGGTGCTAAAGGTTTTGGGGACTTAAACTAAGGTTTTGGGACTTATCTTGAGGGTCTTGTTTCTTTTTTGAAATGGAGGGTTTTTTTGAAATTGAAGAGCCCCAAGCCCTAAAAGTGGGGCTGGGGCCATCATGATCTGTAAGGGGAAGGGGCATTTATATTGTTTTCAAAGAAATACGAATGGGGGTCAACCAGGAGCCATTGGGGGCAATGAGGAATGTGGCGGGGAGGGGTTTGGGGAAAGTGTTGGGGGAAAAGAGACTGATATGGTTTTTTTTTTTTTTTTTTTTATCACCTTTTCCCCCCTTCCTTCACTGGGGTCCAGTATCACCCACACTTTTTGTAAAGCTTTAAAACCTTTTTTTTTCCTTTCTATTCTAAGTTCAGAACTTAAAGCTCATTCCCCCTTCCGCCTTTTAAACGGTCTTTTAATAACCAATTCCCACTGTCATAAATATCCATCCGATAAGGGCCCCATTACAACAACCTTGTGTTTTGCCCGTGTTTTTTTAATGTCCTGTATCTCATTATATTCCCGGGTCCTTTCCCCTACACCACTACCTGACCTTATTCTACTTTTTAATGCCTTTTTTTTTTTTTTTTAATCTAATCCTTTTCTTTTCAAAGAGCGGGGGCCCCCATCCCGAAGCGACTAGGGGCCAGATCCCCCAAAACAACCTTAAAGTTTGGTTTTTGGGCTTGGGGACTGTTTGACTGGTTTAAAATTTTTTTTGCCCATAGTGGGGCAAGGATCTCAGCAGAAATGACTCAGCCCCAAAACCCCCGTCCACCCCCGGGGGCCCCATCCCCCGGGAAGCTTCAGGTGACTTTGTTCGTTTATTCGATCAGCAGAATCCCCATCTACGCCCTGGAGTCCGGGGTATGGAGGGTTTTACCCATCCTTCATCAGACGGGGGCCAATCTGCCAGGGGATTGTCTCCATCACCTTAGCAACCCATTGAGACAAAGGGATGACCAGACAGCGGGTGAAAAAACTCAACCTCCGTTATTTAGACACACATTTCAAATACCCCTTTCACCCCATTCCTCAAATTTTTATAGGAGGGCATCACCCCCTTTTTAATCCATTTCCCCCGAGATGACTAGTTGACATTTACCGTGCCCTTTTCCCGAGGGTCCCAACCACTTTTCCGGAGCCCTGGGAAACCCCCCAGGGGCGATACAGTGTGTTTTTTTATTTATTTTGCATATGCTTTTTTTTCTTTTTTTTTCATATTCTACTTTAGCACACCAGTCAAACTCAAATAAAGGAACCCCTCACTCACAGACCCATCCACCTGCATGGAAATGCTCCCGTCGGGCCCCGAAGGGGGGAGGGCAGACTACGGAAACGCCCAAGACAGGCCAACCACATTTAAAAGCTGGACCCACCAGCCGGAATCGGGTCCCCCCACCCCCCCCGGGAACTCTCAAAAAGGAGCCGCCTGCGCCTCCCCGCCCCAGCTACGCCAAAGCTGTGGACAAAAATCAGACCCACAGCAGGTGTGGTTTAAAGAAACTTTATTTTTTTAGGCAGTGAGAAGAGTTTCAAAAGCTGACAATCAAATGTACATGACAGCCAGGGCTCTTCTGAACCCCTGCCTGTTGGTGGGGTCCAGTTTTTAAACCCAGAATGCGGGTTTAATACTTTTAAAATGCAACAGTCAAACATTTATTATACACAAACCTTTTAGCCCCTTTAATCCAAAAATGATTTCTTGGGTCCTTTTTTTTAAGGCATCAGATGTGTAAGGGAAAAAATGGGCAGACCATGTGTGGAATGCTCAGACCCTTGAGTCCTTTTAGAAAATTTTTTTGTTTGCCAAACATGTTACTTGGGTTTCCTGGTTTCATAAAGCTTTCTTTTGACAAGAATTAGTACAAGGGGAAAAAGAGAACATTTTTTCCACACCCCTATGTACTCATTTCTAACCCACCATCCCTGCCACATCCAATGAAAACTTAGCATCTTCAACTTCCACCCCCGCCTCTCTTGCTTTCTGTCACCCCCCCCAAGCCAAAAACATAACGGTCTCACTACTGTCCAAAATTTCCCCTTTCCCTTTTTATCTTGTATATCCCCCACAAATCACTCCTGAAACCCTTCCCACCCATTCTACCCTACCTGCACTCCTTTTTCACCCCTTTTAACAATTCCCACTACCTTATGTTGATCCCAAAATTTAAACCATCCACCTTCACCAACCTACTCCCATTTTCCATACCATTGACCTCCCCCCTCATTTCAACATGTATTCTGTCTGTTCCACTGACCCATTCTTCCCCCCCTCTAGAGCCCCACCCTCCAGAGTCTCCCCCAACCGTCCCCCATCTCATCGTTTCAGACCCAAAATCATAGCAAAAAACATAGTACATGGGGGTCTTGTACTTGATTTGTAATCCAACCGTCCCACCATTGAAAAAGAAAGGCTAGAGCCCACCCTGATGTAATCCCACCCCCCACCTAGAATGCAACAGACCCTCCCACCACACTTTCCCCCTACATATCTTGTACAATTTAAAACTCTCCAACTGACTTCCCCATACAATACCCACAACCCCCCAACCCTATCATATGTTTTCCAGGTCCACAAAGACGCAAGCAACACGACTGTGGTGGTTTTTTTGGCATGAAAACCCTAGTTGCTCACTAATCATCACCTGACTTCTTAACCTAGCTTCCACTACTTTCCATAATTTCATTGGGTTTACAATTTTTTCCCCCAGTTACGAGTCCCACATCCACTTTTTTTTCTTTTAAACGCATCAGTACACTTTTTCCCTTCCTGGCAACCTCTCACCTTCAAGATTCCATTAAACAATCTGTTAAAAAATCCACGCCATCTCCCCAAAAACCTATGCTTTTATAGGTATGTCATTAAACGTTTTCACCATCCTCTTCATAGATGTTCTTACATCCCCCTCAAAAACCAAAACCCTGCAAAGTCCACCATCCAACCTCTTTTTTTTCGTTTTTTCATTCATCAGCCTCTTAACCTACTTTTCCATCTGCTCAACACACTCTTTTGTTTTGAGGCTTTTCACTTTATCCTTATTCCCCAAACTGCTGCACATCTTCCCAGCTCGGGCCCCCTGTCTGCCAATTTGGGAAAGGTCCTTTCTCCTCCTTAGGGAACCTTTTTAAAAACCAACATAACTTTTTTTGCCTTCCACCCTCTTCACCTTGGGGTTATCTCCTTGTATTTTGTCTACATTCTGCTTCTCTGACTATCCTACTTCTTCTTTTCCATCCACTTCCTCTGTATACCTCTTGTAATTCCCCCTTCCACCACCAGGTTTTTTTCCCCCTTCCTCTGTCAAGATGTCACGCAGATTTTCGAATCCCCCAGATTGACTCCTTTTGCATAGGATTTAAACTACCGGGGATTTCCCCCACCTTTTTACGCCACCCTGTTCCTCCCTTTTTTTAAAAAATTACCCCAGCCATGTCCATCATTTTGGCAAAAACCCCTACCTCACCTCTTCGTTCCCTCTCCTTGACACCATACCACCCATCACTTTGCTCATCTGTTTGTTTTACCATCATGTCCGAAATCGGCTCCAATCACCATTTTCTGTCTCTTGGGGACACTTTCATCACTTCATCCAACCGCTCAAAAAACTTCTTTTTTAACCATCGCACAACCAGCATGCAAAAGCCTCAACACACCCTCCAACCCGCTTATAATATTTCTTGTCTACCTTTTTCACCCCCCAAAACACTTTGACATTCTGTTCCCTTCCCGAATAACCCCCCCTCCATTGCTCTTCCATCCACACCAGATAGAACAAGAATCCACCTGTCCACCGGCCTTTTCCCCTTCCATTAAGTCTCTTTCACCAAAATATATCAGCCTTCCTTTTTTCCATCATATTCTAACACCCCTCCTTACCAGTCATACTCCAACATTCAAAGTTCCCCCCCCCCCAGTTCCACCCTTTACCTTCCCCCCTTTTCCCGCCTCCAAAACCTTTCCCCCCATCTTTCCCCTTTTTGCCAACAAATCATTCCGCCAGCACCCCGTTTTAACAGACTTGGGAGTCATTTTAACCCGGGGTCAACACCCGGAATGGAAAATTTGTATTTTTCCCGAATTTTTTTTGGGAAAAATTTTTTACCCGGTGCCCTTTTCCCGATGTAACCCCCTATTTATCCGGTTGGGGCCGCACAAAGAAACACTGGTTTTGCATCCCCCGTTTGGGTTTGATACCTTTAAAAACAAGGAAAAATTTGGGATACCCGTTTTACAAAAATTTTACTTCAAACATTCTCTATCCTTTAACCCTTTCAAACTTTATTGCAAAAAAGGATATCAGGATTGTATTTTATTGAAAATTATTTTTTTTCAACAAAATATAATTTTTTTACTGAACTAATAAAAAAAGCCTTTTTTAAAGAGAATGTTTTTAAAAACAGCATAAAACCGGGAAAAAGTATAGAATACCATTTAAAAACCATCTTAATTTATAATGGGGATAGAAAAATCATTTTTCATTTTTAAGAATTTAATCATTTTAAAACTTTTAATTGAAAAATCATCCCATTTAACTTGAAAAAAAGATGCCCTATGGTATACTTAGTTTTGGGAAAACCCTTAGCTTATATGCTATTGTTCACTTTAAAAGTTCGAGGAGATCAGAGCCCACCATTTCTATACAATTAAAAAACCTTTGGGGAAACCTTTTTTTATAAATGCCTTTTTTAAGCATCCCCCAAACCAATGTTCCCAAAAACAAAACTGCCTCCTTGTAGAGGGGGCCGCTTTTCTTGCTTTCTCCATATTTTACCATTCAGTGACAAAAAATTTCCCTATAAATTGTACATTGCAATGGGGAGTTCTTTATGTATTAAAATTAATTAAACATTATTTCATATTAAACAACTTAATTGCTTAATATTCATATAGCTAAAGGAATACAATGTGCATATATTTTTTATCATAGGTGGGCAGAATAATATTTTATTTGAGACCACAGAAAAAAAGACTCACTAATATATAGTATAAGTAAGGGCAATAAATAATACTAGTAAAAGACATCCTGAAAAAAAATAAAGTTTGAAGTGATTTTTTTACTGCCTGTCCTCTCTAGAATTGTTGTTGTTATTGTTAATACACTTCGTGTTTCTTTCCCCAGATATCAAGAGTAAGAATCAGGTGTACAAATCACTCTGAAGTGCATTTCTTTTTAAAGTGTCTATATGTTATATGAAAATATAGCAAACACGGATAGAAAAGAGAATTTTACCATTTAAAAAGTTAAGGAATGACTGGAAAATATCTTTAATGGATGAACTGCCCTTGAAAACAGAACATATGATCGCCATACCAATTATCCAATCAATAACTGGAAGGTTTCTAATGGGAACAAAGTAAAGTAGAGGCACTTAATCTGAAAGGCTTGTGGACTTCTGTGCCCAGCTACAAATGTATGACAGACGTTAAAAACTCAGACGAACAAAATTTGGAAAGAAAAGAGAACTAAGATCTGCATTTCATTTGTCCATCTTAACTGCACTGCACTTGCTTGAATCGCTTCACAAGACTGCATATTAAAATAGCTCAACATGTTATTTTCCATTTTACCAATTAGTGGTATTTAGTCCCAAAGAACAATTTGAATTCTATGTTGCTGGCACTTGATTCAGTTATTCACCTTAAAGCAGCTTTCCTACCTAGAATGTTTTAAATCCCACTCAAAGTGTTTCTGTCTTCTTATGCTTATCTCTAGCGCTCCACACATCAAGACACTCAAACACATCAACATTCTTCAGCTTGGAAGAATCACACATGCTGTATCCTTACCTCTTCCTATTCATTGCAGACAAATGCTATTAAATGCTTTTTTCTGGTTTGTCCAAAAGCATTTCCAGTCCTCACTGCACTGAGTTGTTTTTTTTTTTTTTATTTGTTGACCACCTCTAGTTCTTTCTGCAGATTGTCAGCTAATTTATTTTAATGCTTTAATTATTGACTGTCCTGTTTTAGCATTAATATTTATTACTTGCTTAACTTTTATGTTTTTGGTTTATTTTTCATTTGCACTTATACTTATACATTTTTCATGCTTGCATGATTTTAATTCATTTGCCCTTTAAGGTGCCTCAAGGCATTTTTAGATTCAGGCACAATATGATAGGAAGAATTGACTGAGTGATTACTGTACAAACAGCATGGAATTCTAGTTCCCTATTACTACTGCATAAAGATTACCTTATAATCATCAAACAGTATGCTGTTACAGCTGTGCCCAATTAGCAGCAACTATAACATTTAACTTCATATAATTTTAGAGCAATTACTAAATAAACATGTTTGGGTCATAAATATTTGCACTTGTCTTTGTTTAATGGTGTTCACAGTTTTTTTCCCAAAACGATAAGATGAATATTAGCAGAGAAAAATACTGGCTTATCTAAATGCCCCCTTTAAAAGCCCCAAAACCTTTTAAAGTGCAGTGCTAGGGTGTTTACTAAGGTATTCAACCCCAGACATTTTTTGTAGATCGGGACCAGATTTTTAAAAGAGAAAATTTAATATGTTTTAAATGGCCAAACGGGCGTGAAAAAAAATATACACCCCTTGGACTTTTAAAATTTTATCTTTCGTTCAGAAAAACAAAGAATTGTTTTTTTGTTCTTCTTTTTTTTAGTTTTTTAAAATAAACATGATTAATTTGTTATAAAGACGGGCTTATTGAAGAAAATTAAACAATCCCCCTTTTGTCGACAAATTGCGGACCCCCAAGATAAATGAAAGTAAAACATGTTGAACCCGGGCCCGACATGCGAAGTGAAAAAGTAACGGGAATGAAAAAAGAATAAACCCAAAAAAGGAAAAAGGATGTTGATTATTATTTTTTTCAGCAGCTACAGCCACCCCCTGGTTTTTTTTACTATCTTTTTTTCCATTATAAATTTTGTCGTCCCCTATGAAAACTTTAAATGAGATTAAATTTTCCCAAGACTTCACCCCTGTTCTATTTTTTTCAAACAGAATAAGGATACAATTGAAAACAAAAGAACAATTATACCAGAAAAAAAATGATAAAAAAATGCCTAATTTTTGTAAACACAAGTTTGTCCTGTTTTTCTTATAAAAAAATTGAATCTAAAGATGAAAAAAGAGTGAGTTTGGGGTGTACTTGAAACAGAAATAAAAACCACTTACCATCAAAACTGAACAGTTGATTTGTACTTTTTACTATTTATTTATTTTTTTCTTCATTCATTTATTTATTTTTTTATTTAGTTTTCATCTCTTTCTTTTTTAAAAATTTGTGACAATTTTTTTGATGTGTTTGGGATTTGACACCGAATTTCCCCGAGGGGGTAAATACAGTATCTATCTATCTATTTTCTATCATTATCTACTATCTTCTTCATCTATCATCTAAGCCATAACACACACTACTAAAAAGCCTTTTTTTCATCCAAAACCCAGGTGATTTGGAAATAAATCCACAATTTCTTTTTCATTTATACATCAATTGCTACGTTTTAAATTTGGGGGCGACGTTCAATTATTTCCCGTTCATCCGGGTTTTTAAACAACATTCCACAACTACTTGTTCCTAAACAATTTCAAGAATCTGTGTTCCGGCAGAATTTCGGGCTTAGGCTTTTCTTCAAGTCTTAATTTTCAAGTACCTTTCACTGTGGTTTTTGACTGCATCTTTTTTACGCCAAACTGCATTTACACATATTTTTAAAACCCCCCTTTTTCCCGCACCCTGTAAGCATCCCCATAAAAAAAGGCAGCGCCTAGCTGGACCAACAAAACCGGGCTGCCGGCCCCATACTCACACCAAACGGGGGACGAAAATCTCTTTCCCCGACCAACCAGAAAAGGGGGGAACCTTAGAACACAAAACAACGTATGACAAAAAGACAACTTTTCCCAAAAATCAGCGGAGCAAGTCTTTAATCAGATTGGGGAAAAAAAACCAGTTAAATTCGAAGACGCCAAAATGCCAGACAAAAAAAAAATTACAAAGGAAAAAAACAGGGTTCCCCACTGACAACTCAAAACAAGATATTCCTTTATAATATCTATACTAAAAAAAAGGAAAGCCCTCACTCACCCTCCCCCACTGACTCCCCCCCCCACTGACCATCACAACTCCCAAATTCCCGTGGGTGGAAGGGAAAAAAATTTGGCAGGTTCATTCCTTCACTTACAAAAAAATTGGGGGTATTATATGAAATTTAAGCGTTTGGTTAACTGGGCAGTTTTCCATTTTCAATGGAGATGACTTCCCTTGGGGAGTTTTTGTGTCATCACGCCTCCCCGAATCACGCAGTACATAGAAACCAGGAAGACCTCAAAAAAGCTTAAGAAAAAATTGCTTAAAATTTGGAAGGGAAAAAAAAAAAGAAACGGGGGACAATTTCAACCATATTTATGGGTTTCTTTCCCAAAAAAAGCCCGATGTAAACCACCTTTAAAATTTAAATTCATAGACGGGTGTGCTTTAATTTTGCCCCCCCCAAAAAAATTTAAAATCCAAAAAACCCCGGGTTTTTGGGGGAAAACCTTTTAAAGGAAAAAGGGGGAGGGGGGGAAAAATATCAGGGTGAGGGCTGGTTTAAAAGGGAAAAATTTTAAACCTCCCCCTTCCCCCCCCCTTTTGCCCCCCCCTTCACAAAGGGGAAAAAAAAATTTCCCGGGGGAAATTTAAAAAAAAAACCGAAAAAAAAATTCCCAGCCAAAAAGGCCTTATGCCCAAAAAAACAAAAACCCCCGGGTCCCCCCCCCCCGGCCCCCCCCCCGGGGGGGGCCCCCCTTTTCCCAAAAATTAAATTTTTTTTTCAACACCAACAAGGAGAGACAAAACCCATTTTTACTACACGCCCCCAGAACAGGGAGACATAAAAAACCAGGAACCCCAAAAAGCGCAAAAAAAAACATTTTTAAAAAAAGGGGAAAAACAAAAGAAAAGGAAAACCCATTTTATGATTTCAAATTTCGAAAAAAAGACATGAAACTACATTTAAATTAATTCAAAGGGGGAATCTTTAATTTACCCCAACCCAATAAGGCCCCCATAACCCAAAGCAAACCGCCAATAAATTTTCACAAAATCCCTTTGGGGGAAGGAAGGCAGGTTTTCCAAACTCAAAAATAAAGAAATTTTGGGCGTAAGGTAACTTAAATACCCATACTAAGAGATGGCCCAACGCTGGGCCTTTCGTGCATTAACCCCATGTTGAACGACGGGGCATAGAAAAAGGAAGCCAAAAGCGCTAAAAAACCCAATTTTAAAATTAAAAGGCAGAAAAAAATAAGGCCTAAAAACATATTAAAAAAATCCCTAGGGGAAAAAAAAGGGCAATTAAAAAGTAAAAGTCCCGCTTAAAATTTAGTGTAAAAACCTGTGATAAAGCATCCAGTAAAAAGAAGACGGTGTTTTTGAGGAAGAAATTAATCGATAATGAAACCGCATTTTTTAACAACAGACAAACAGGAATTAACCGAACACAAAATCCTCAAATAACCTGTTAAAAAAATAATGATAATAAAAAAGCAACATCAGACCTACAAAACAAATACAATTGAAGCAGCAAAAAGTCCCCTTTTTTTTACCTTTTTTAAAAACTCTGGCGCCGGGATTAAATGTAAAAAAACCGATCAATACTAATAAGGAATTTTATTGCCATAAGATTTTTTGAAACCCATCTCAGTATTCAAAAGAATGGTAAAAAAAGTAAAGCGAGGAGGATGATATTGAGGCAGCATTTAGTCCCAAAAACCCATCTGAATTGGCATACATTTAAAAATTTCTTTTCAATTTTTTACCATATTGTAAACCGGGTAAAAGGGGGGTAATTATATCCGTTTACATTTATAATGTATTATTGTTATTTGGCCCAGGTATTAAGGTGGTAAAAAAAACCAAGATCCCATGATGCAGCCAGCCCGCCTTGGGCCAACATTTTTCACTACAATTCAAACCTTATGTGCTGCGTTATTTTAACCCCGAGTTATTGACTGATTTTGAAGGGCGGTGACTTGAAGAACAAAAAAGTCCCAATGCCCAACCGGCTGTTGGGTACACTACCGGGGAAAGTTTTCCTATAAAGCTAAAAAAACGCAACGGGAAGGCCACGATGGGCACCGCAACCACTCGAGAACCAAAAAGCCTCACACCAAACAGAAACAATTGTGGAAAAAGTCCGGGGGAAAAGCTCAAAAGACAAGAGCAAAGACAACTGAATATTTGAGATTCACAAAGGGGGGGATCAACCAACAAACACTAGCTAAAAAAGGGCGGTGTTAAAGAATATGAGAAGAATAATGTTTTATTTGTTGTGAGAAAAAAGTAGTTTAAAAAGGGTGATGTAGAGGGTGTGTATATATTGTGTTGTATATATGAAATATATATGTTTATATATGTTTATGTATAATATATATTTTTTATATTTTTTATTTTTTTTAAAAATATATATATATATATATATATATATATATATATTTTTGGAAGGACCAAGGAGACAGAATGGGGTTTTTTTCCCCCCCCATATTGAAAACAGCAAAAAGGGGTAAAAATTAAAACAAAACAGTTCATACCGACCGCCCCGGCCGGCATTTTATTGGGGGGGGAGCGGGTGGAGGAATGGGGAAAGGGCCCCCAGGGGGGATGGGAAGGATGAGGGGCAAAGGGGGAGGGGGGAAGTACGCCCGCCGGAACCCGGGTTTTAGGGGTTTCTTTCACGGGAAGCGAGGAGAAATTTAAAACCCCCCCCATTCTGGCACCCAGGTTTGCAGGTGTTATCGAATCAAACCGCGCCTCCTCCTGGCGTACTTTATTTGTGGACCCAGGTCGGGGCCCAAACCCGGAGGTCGTGAATACGAGAGGGGGCATCGGCATTCCTGAAGGGCCCCAAAGTGACAGTGAACTTAACGGCGGGCCGGGAACCCCCGGGACCCGGACTTTTTGGTAACACCACAAAAGGGGGTGATCAGTCCCCAAAGAGCACCCCCCCCAGCGGTAGTAAGGGAGGTGGGTCACGCCACGGCCGGCCCCTCTACCCGCGCAGGGGCCCCGTCCACGCCCGCCATACCAAAAGACCTAACCCTTTGGCTCAGCACGGCCCGGGCCGTGTCCGGCCGGGTCTGGAGAAAAAAGGGCCCAAAGTCGCTGTAAACAGGTGCTAAAGGGCCTTTCTTTAGGTCACCGAACGCGTTCTCCCTTTTTGGGGTCCACCCCCCACGTAAGGGGAGCCTTTTGTATCGTCAAGGGTGGTTTTTCGGAGAAACGGGGAAAAAACCCGGGGGGAGTAACTCGAAGCCCCAAGAAAGCCTGCACCTGTTTTTTGGTATTGGGACGGGCCATTCTAAGAGCTTTAATTTTGAGCCTGTCGCACCTGTCCTTGTCCCACGAGGTAGCCTAAATATTTGGCCCCCTTTTTAATCCAAAAAATTTCCGGGGTTTATGCGGAGGCCGTTTTGCCAGTGCGGAGGACAGCTGCCCCTGAGTGGCCTCCCAGGTGCCGGAAAGGGAAAAACCACCGGGAGGCACTATGGGATTGGGGGGGCAGCACCGCCCCAAACGCGGGGCGCCGGGCCCGCAGCCCAAAGGGGAGGCCCTTTTGACTGCCAGTGCCCGCTGGGGTGCAAAAGGCCGTTTTTGGGGATCCCGAAAGGAATTTCCCAAATACCCTTTGTCGGTCAAGGGTAGTCAGATACCGAGCCGACCCGGGTAAAGGAGGCCCCAAGGGGGCATGGGGCATCGAACTTGGGATCTGATTTAGACGTCAAAGTCGTACAGAACCCCCCAGGAGCCGCCTGGCTTTTGGGGACGGGACAAAAGGGGTGGGCCAGGGGCTATGGTTTTCAATTATGTCCATGTCCAACATAGCCACCTCCAGTTCGACCTCGCGCGTTTGCCTCCCGGGGGTCTGTAGGGGCCCCCCACAACCCCCGGCCCGGATTTTGGGGCAATCAGGCGGGCCGGCCGGGGGACTCGCCCACCCCGGGATGGTCGGAGTGTTTGGGGTAACCCTGCCGCTTTTTGGGGGCAGTCCGAGGTTGGCAGTTGTGTTTAAAAAAGGGGGAGTGACCAGGGGCTGGGAGCTCCCCTCATCTTTCCCGGGCTTTACAGGTTGACGGATAGATCCTTCACCGGGCGAATTGGGGTGTTTCACCAAATAGTCACGAGTCCTTTCCCTTAACCTCGTAAGGCCCTTTCCAGTGAGCAGCAGCTTTGAGTGGGGGGTCGAAGACCCTAACCGTCCCCCGGGGAACTCCTGAGGACGGAGTTGGTTGTAACACCGGCTCAGCTGCTTGCACAGTCACGGCCTTTTTTTGGGGGGCCTGATTTTTGAGTCGGCCGCAGTGCGCCACGGATCCAAAATGTTAGAGGAGGGAAAACCCCGGGGCCCCCCAGCCTTCAGGGTGTCAGGATCCCCGGGGTTTTCCCGAAGCAAACAAAAGGGGGGGAAATTAGAGGCCGGGGGACCCCCCGGGCAAAAAAACGGCGGGAGGAGCTGGTCCCAGCCCCCGCCGCCCCCGGGGTGACTACCTTGCGGGGATCTGCTTGTGCCTGATTAAACCGTCACAACCCCAGTTTGCGGGTGATAACCACCCTTTTAGGTGCTTTATCTGAAAAAGCTCCTCCTTTAACGTATCCGTGAAGGGCACCCCTTGGGCTGTGAGGGCCTCCTTGGGGTGCCCACGGTGAAAACAAAAACCAGTTCCCCCCGGGGGGCTTTGATTGGGGAGGGGGAAACCGCCCCATGGGAATCCCCCATGACTAGGGGTATACCGGGACGGGGGTTTAGGGGCCCCGGGGCCCACCAAATCGACCCCTATCCTTTCAAAGGATGTCCACGAGGAATAGGGACGAGGAGCACGGTCCTCCGGAATCTTTGGCCAAACCCCGGGGGGATTGACAGAACCCGGGCCCCCCATTGATCCCAGGCCAGTAAAAACCGGGGCTTAATCCTCCCAGTGTTTTTTTGGGCCCCAGGTGGGCGCCAGGGGGGAGATGTGCCAGCTCGCATATCTCCCGAAGGACCGGGGAAATTAGCAACAATTTGCCCCCCCAGGGGGCCACCGGCAACAGATCATTCTCAAGGACAAAGAAGGGTTCCCGTGTGGATCCGTCCTGTTGAGCTGCCGACCAAAAAGGGGTCATATTTCCCCGCTCCCCCTTAAAAGGGGGCCCGGGGGCAAAATTTATGGTCCAGGGCCCCCAGAGGGTCTTGGGCCTGGGCCGAAGACCCTGGCTAGTCCCCTCCGCGGAATCTTTCCGGGGGCAAGGTCCGTAGCCCCGAAAAACCCCCCAACACCAGCCCATAGGGCCTGCCCTTAAAGGGGAGGGCCCCGGGGGGGTGCCCCTTTATAACAAGATCCAATGAGGCCCCGGGGGCGAATGGGACTTTATTTTTTTAGACCGTCTTTTCCCAAAAATGGAAGGGGGGCAGGTAACACACACCCCCTTTGGGTTGGTTCCCTTCCAGGTGAGATAGCAGTGAGGGGAAAACATCATTAGTCCCCCCTGCACAAGGGCCAAAAATGCTGTTTTTAAACCCCTGTTGCGAAAAAAAAACGGGAGCAACAATGGAATGTTGCTGCCGGGAAACAAACAAAGCCCCCACCCGGGCCCCTTTAGCAACACCACCCGACGACTCGCCAAGGATGCGGGGGGGGTACAATACCCCCACGGCCAGCTGCAGTCCATAGGCCCGCATGTGATGCGGCAGTTTGGGAGCAGGACCGGGCTCGGGCCCCCTTTAAAAAGCGCCGGGGCCCGGGCCCCCCTGGCTCTGGGTGGCGCCAGGGCCAGGGGCTCGGGGGGGCCCCCCCCGCCCCCCCAGGCTTTTCTGACCCCCCGTCGGAGGACCGCCAAAGACGCCCAGGACGCCGAGGAGGCCCCACATGTTCTGATAGGGGGTGTCCCCCACCGCTGGGCGGGGTGGCATCGGGTTTACCAGGCCTTCGGCCACCCGCACCACTTTTCCGCCTGCCCCCTCTGGCGAGCCACGCCCCTTGCCCCAGAACCGAACGCCGGGCGCGGCTTTTCAGGTCAAAAACCCAGTTGACGCCGCCTGCTGGCCCGGGGCCCCGCCGAGCGGGGCCCGTATTTCGGGGTTGAGGAGGCGTTTAGCGGCCCCCCCTCAGGGGGTCATAATAGGTCCAGCGCCGGTCCTTTTGGGATGGCGCCAGGGTGGACCCCCCTGGGCCGCGCCACTGCCCGGTGGCCGCCCTCCAAACATGCCCGGACGCCCGCCTCCGGGCCCATCGACAAAAGGGAGGCGGTCCGGGCGGGGTCGGTCTCGCCCCGGGGTTCCACCAACCCGGCCTTGGGCCCAGCCCCCGGGGGGGGCGGCCGGAAACGAGGCCTGAGCTGGTCATTACGCCCCCAGCACTGGTTGAGGTCCTGTCCCCCCGCTATTCCCGGGATCTCTATCCGCCGCACGCCGGTGGGAAAACCGAGGAGACAGCAAAAGGGGTTGGGGGTTCCGCCCGTAAATTTTTAAACGCACAAAACCGCCAAAAATTTTAAACAAAAAAGTTCATTCGGCGCCCACTTCCCGGGGCCCCGCCATTTTATTGGGGGGGAGCCGGGTGGAGGAATGCTGGGGGACCCAAGGGGGGATGGGGAAGGATGACGCAGGGGAAGATGGGGAGGAAGGGCGGACGACTGCGGGGCAATCCAAGCCTATGGTGCAGGAAGGTCTTTCTTTCACGAGGAAAGAGGGGGAAAGAATAAAATTCCGGCTAATGGTTTTGAGGTGTTTTGAATCAATCCTGCCTCCATCCGCAGGAAATATATATATATATATATATATATATAAATTTTAAAAAACACCATCACTCACAACAGGACAAAACAAACATTGACAATGGGGGTTTCGTTTTTTCAAAAAGTTTTTTTTCTTTTCATTGCTTCTTTTAAAACACTATTCCGCCGGGGCCGGTATTTTGTAGTATATATATATTTATATATAAGGGGAGGACCCCATCTTAGATATTGTATGACTATCGCAAATCACAGAGACAAACATTTAATTATGTCAGAGTTTATTTTCGCCCCCGTTTTACCCTTGGCTATTGAATAATTTTCCAGAATTCATTAAAAGGGGTTTAAAAGGGTACTTGGATACATGGGGAAATTTTGACAATAAAATTTAGCAAAAATTCTTTCCAAAATTATTATAGACGGTATACCATTATCTGACGCCATACTACACATACTGATTTTCACGACCCTTATTTTCCCTTTTTATCCAATATGCTGATAACCTGTTCATGTTACACTTTGTATTGTAAATATTCATTTTTGTAAGGACAGAACAACAATCCCATCCAACTTTACTATTCTTTTTTGAGTTTCTCCCCCTATTATTTAAAAAAATCTCCTTTTACTGTAACATTTATGTTCTTCTCTCGCCATCATCATTCCATTAACCCTTTTTATTCTTGTGAAATTTTTGCAAGCATGATTTGCTACTTTATAAATAACATGGCTATACCCAATATGAAAATAGAATACTATTAGATAGACACAAATTAATAAATTCCAGTGACAAATACCAAATAAAGTAATATTTGAAACACAAAATGGAAAATAAGACCCAAAATGACTTACGGCAAAAATTAAACAAAACCATATCATAATACATTCCTGTCCATAAAGGAAGTAAGAACACTGCACTTTCTAGATACATTCTCAGAAGGAGCTAAAATAGAAATTACAAAATGACGGTTTGGCCATTTTCAACATAAAAGACAGAAGTTAGAAAGAGGAACCAAATTCCCTGTTAAGCATTTAAACGTTGTTTTTTTTTTTTGTTATTACCAATGTTGTTATTTTGTTAAAATTGTTATTACTCATTTTTCCCATTTTGTTTGGTGACATCACCAGGTTAGTATCTTTACTTTCCAGAAATCATCATTTTCTGCTAATTGTTCATGACTGTATCATGATGATGAATAATCCCAACAAAATCTCTTCAGGTGAATTTGCTGTTTTTCGTTAGGAACATTTTTGAAACGTGGCATAGTGGCAAATGGCAGTGCTTCTGCCATATAGTAAAGTGACCAGGTTTCATGTCCCAAGTACTCCTGTGTGGATTTTGCATGTTCTCTCCACATCTGCATGGGTTTCTCCCACTATCCAAAGACAGGAATTGGTGATACTAAATTGGCCCTAGTGGGGTTGGTGTGTGTGTGTGTTGCCCTGTGATTGACTATGCCCTCTAGAATTTGTTCCTGCCTTTGCACCTATGGATGCTGGGATAGCTCCAGCAGCCCTCAACCTTGTTCAGGAAGGGTTCAGAAAATGACAACATTTTTGAAAGTCTGGTTTTGGAATAATAAGCACTTATAGCCTTCCAGTATATCAAATGTCCTTTTGTTGACATCTGTTTGATGTTTGTCTGAAAAAAGACTATACAATTTTAACAGAAAAGCCACCCCAGCTAGTAGCTGAATCTTGGTCAAGAGCTTGATGGCAGCAGAGCAAGGCATTAATTCAATTGACATCAAAATGCTGTTGGTTACTTTTGGGGTAACACTACAATGACACTATTCATAATGAAAGGTCCTCTCGAAACACAAATTTTGTGTTCTACCTCAGTGTAAATTTAAAATAAAAATCAATATCAATTAAGAAAATGTAAGCTATCTAATTACAAGAGGTCTACTCAAAGAGCTGGTAATATTCAATAACCACCCTCCTACGATGCTGGCCAGAAAACAGGAACCCCTAGGACCTTGCCAACAGTATGGGTCTTCAACGCAGTGAGTGACACATCAGTTGATTATATCTTTGTCACATCAAGATAGTGACGCTCAAATTGAAGTTACACAAAAATGCTAGTGTGCCCCCCATGCCTCAACAATGTGGACTTATATGCAAGGACAACCTGTTCATTCACAAAGAAGGCTGAAGAAGCAAATATAACAACTTTGACTAGTCACCATCAACATCGGTTAACGTCCTGAATCATAGATGCACTGATATCACATGTGTACAGGAGATAAAGTGAAGGAGCGAAAGACAAAACTACATACAGTGAAACAATAATCAAAAATGGGAGTACCCAAAATCACAGCACAATTAAATGAGAGGTGGTCTACAGATACGAGAGGGTCAAAAGCTGTTTTTCTTTTTTTTTATAGTTTGATAGATGACATTACATTGTTCTAGGCTCAGACATTGATAGGGAGTGTGTACATGCGTACAGTCTGTGTACTCTTTCATTTACTCATTGATGCCAAAATAGGTAGTGGATTCCGCGACTTATTACCTGTAATGAGTGAATTCAGAATAAGTACTGCTATTTAAATGGACATCAAAAGTAAATATGCACATAAATATATGGATGTATGAATAAGAAAACAACATTTTTAAGAATTCACCATTTGCAGTATATCTAGTAGGTTTTTCTTTTCAGATTTATTTTTTATAAGGTTTTGCAAAATTGTGTATAACTGAACATCTGGCAAGTTGATGTGCTTTCTGTTTCATAAAAAGTCATTTATCATGGAGTCAGAGAATACAACCGCTTCATGCTGATTAGTGTTGAATCGAAAAATTTGCCAAAGTGCTGTCAGCAGTGAATATGTTGTGTTGCTTGACTTGTTCACCAATATTTTCCAGGAAATTTGCTGTGAAATCCAGCCTCCATGACACTTTGCAAAGCCAGTGTGACATGGCAAATCCATAGCAACTCATGCTGGATGGACAGGCCCACAAGTATATAACACTGATGCTACAGGGGCTAACAATTAACGAAAAAACTTGCAAATATATTTAAACGCATAATGCATGCGAAGGAAACTGTAAATCGGATATTCATGTCTTAAAGTTATTGTCATTGTAGGGACTTGTTTGTGACCTGTATGTGATACATCAATAACATTACCCAACGTACTGTAGCTGGGCAGACAGGAAGGAGTGAAGAATCCATATGCTAGTGTTGCACTTATTTGGTAGCAGTGACAGTGAACAAGCAAAAGTGTCAGGGGAAAAATAAAACAAACTGAAGTTTTTGATTTAAGGGTTGATGAGTACTTGCTATCAAAGTTATGGGGGCAATTACCTTAGGGAAGACATGTTTCCTGTATGCAAGAAAATATACTTTTCTGATATTTAATTCTATAAGTTTTATCTTGGGATGTAGGGTGACCACAGGTAGGGTCACATTTTGGCATAATATTTGGCCCAGCATAATTGGCAGACATTTCCCTAGCCATCAGTGTTGTGTTTTACAAGTGAGTCTGACTCTGCTGTGAGAACCTGATAACTTTTATTTAACAAAACAGCATCTCTTTCAGTTCCCAGCATTCCTCTGCCCGAGCCCATGTTACACCCTAACACTTAACAGTATTATACACAAATTATCCCACAATCAGGAACACTTAAAAGACCACTGCACAAGTATAATCCAAAACGCATTCAGTTTCACATTTTCCATTAACTTAAAACTAATTTTGCTAAATTTGGTAAAATTCTAAAACATTTAGGTAATTTTGCCAAACTGAAGGCACAACATATTCAGTGGGTTTGCTCATTACTGATGTTAATTGAACAGCAGGTAACAATTTGACTGCACTCTGCTTACGTGACAATACTAAAACTACTACTAAATACTTTATTATTTGTTATTTACTCAGTGTAGTAAAATATTATGTCTAGACGCAATGGTCATGTGATTAGTACATTAAAACATCTTTGCAGATTTACAATACTCTGTAAAAATGTTCCTAGTATTGTGAAAGGCCAATTCTTAACAAACGTCCATTTATGCCCCTTTTATTTCTGAAGAACACACTTTAAAGCACACAATTTTAAGAGGCTGGAGATTCCTTTTGATTGAAGATACACCTCTCAGACTTTCAAGTAACAAGAGGGAGACTTCAGACTGCAAGTAACAAGAGAGAGAACTGCATTTACTTGTTCAGCAGATTGCATAAAGGTTGACCACTTGTGCTCAATGGATATTAAAACCACTGCAATCCGCTTATACAACATGAATGGACTTTATTGTTGTCATTAACTTTATTCCTTAATAATTTATCCTCATATTGCTTGTAATGCAATGATTCGATTTTGTAAATTCATTTTGTATCTTCTTTGACTGTAGACATGAATAAGGCAGCAGTGACTTCAACATTTGTTTCATGTAGTAAAATGATTCTTCAAATACTTAAAAAATGAATAAAGTAATTTTCTGAGCAGCAAAATGAAAATAAAAAGACCAAAAACGGACTATGACAATCAGAGGAAAATATGAAAAGAAAGCCAATCATAACACATCCCAGGCGGTCAGTAGAAGCAAGAACTATGCACTTCCTAGATAAACCCTAACCCAAAGAATGACAAAGGTCAAGAGGCCTAGTCAGCCTGCTTGAACACCCAAGTAGATGGGTTTTGGGTTACTCATCTTAGCACATAAAGTGTAATATTCTTAGAAAAGAACATGTTTCAAAATTGTACGATCACTGAGGAAGGATTTACAGTAAGTGGAAGGGCATACACCAGCAACAGAGCTGTGTTTCCATTGCAGTTATGTCAAAATAGAAACAATACTTGAAAAGTCAACAAAACACAAATGCAAATTGTTTGTGTTTTCATTGGGTGAGTTTATCAAATAAAGTTTGTTTTATCACCTGAAATTAAAATGATGACAGATATGAAGGGTTTTAATTCTGTTATTTCAAATGCTCTACAACCGCCTTGTTCGCTTTTAGTCGGAGGACATGAGAGTGAGTGCTACAATAAAGGGAAGGAAACTCCTATTCTTGGCAGAGGCCATGTATTAGGAATTTCTTTAAAATTGACCACAGTGATTTTACTGAGGAGCTGTGGGTAAAATTTTAGGATGAGCAGCTCAACATTCATTATGCAGCTTAATAGGCCCTCTTGTATCCCCTGTCGAAAGCATACACAAGGGAGCCAGTCCCGACTGAGAAGTGAGTAGCCATCATGCTTTGTAAACTGGCAACCTGTGCAGACTACAGGGTTGTTGCTTTTAGTGACTTTAGTGTGAGCAAAACCACTGTTCATAGGGTGTGCATATGGGTGTATTAGGCCATATGCTCCAAACTAATAAGTCAATGCATCACTACCTGATGTGGAACAGGCACGGCATTATTGCAGAGTGATTACAAGGAACACAAGATACCTCAGGTGTATGGTCCAATCTATGGCTCACATATCCTTATTCCTGCACCAAGTGATGGGTAGTGGATTGTTAAAAAAGGCTGGACCTTTATTATTCTGTAGGGTCATTGACAATAGATTAATGATCAGGGACATTTGTTGTCATCCAGAAGTGCTTATGATATTGCTGTATTTACCACATCACATTTGCAAGTATTCTGAAAATTTACGCATGTCATGTGCCCCTAAATGCTGAAAAAGTATTTCCATTGCAGTTTTGCAAATTATTGCTTTGTGAAATCACCTGAAAACCACCTCAAGTGAGCATATAACGTTTTTTGTGAATTTTGAGACTTTTTCAAAATTCAGATGTTTCCATTACTGTTTTTTTGTTTTGAGATTTCAAAATGCACATTAGGAAGTTAATGGTATTAGGGATCCTGGTAGGCTCCAAATTAAAAAACTAAATTCCCTAAGAGAGGCAAACAGTTGTCAGGACCTACCCCATAAAATTATAAGAGTGAAGTCCACCACAGATGGTTGCCACTAACTTCATCAATGACAGACGCTACACACACATACAGAAGGGCCCATGGATAGAGACCAGTGAAGCATTCTACCTTCTCGAGGTAGAGGTTGGATATTTAGACAAAACAACTAAAAGAATGCTTTTAAGAACTACACTTTCAGAACAAATATGCCTGACCTAGTTTACAGTAAAAAGTCCACTATACAGTGGATGGTGTGTGCTAGAGTTAGACACCTGGGAAACAACATGCTGGGTGGGTCGTGCAATGCCCACCTTGTGCAGGTTGGGGGTATTATATCAGAGAGGGGTCACTTCTGAAACTCTCAAAGCTAGATGTACCTAACCCATTTCTATAATTGTTTCAAAATCTTGCAAAGCATCACATTAACTTAAAATACATAACATTTATATTGCCAGATTTCTTTTCTGTCACAGATTTACCTGAAGTAATGTAGCTGCTCTCAATTTTTTGTAATCTCTTTATTTTCCTGCCCTGAATCCTACCATAAAAATGCATGTCTTTTTTTTTCTTTTTGGCGCTATTTTTAAAATGATAATTTAAAATCTGATTGAGGCATTTATTTTATTTGAAGATTTGCTTTTCTTTGGAAATAAAATGATAAAAGTAGGCAAGGTTTAATTTACTTTTTGAAGACCTCTAGGAAAATGTCAAAATATTTCCTGGCGATGCTTCCAGCATGGGTTCTGAATTATTCTAGCAACTTCAACCTCTTATGTGCAGCCTGCCATTTATAAGGACAAAATTAAATCAATGAATTGCACTGAAAATGAGATCCTTTTGTAAAGACATCATATAGACAATGGCTGATATGACAACGATATTGCTAAAACCTCCTACAACAGCTATGTAAGTAAATAAGCTTGATCCTAGGAATTAAAAACAGATGTATGGAAAGATGATAACAAAATTACATCCACTGGGTTACAGGCAGTTATTTATCACAGTGAACAATCTCAGTATACAGTGAGACTCAAATGGATCGAAAATCAATTCACATTAATGGAATACTGTTACTGTGAGGTAGAAGCTTCCTTATTTTGATAAGGTGAATCTAGGAATTACCTCTGGCTTGTGAATACTGTCAGTTCCTATAACATGTTGTTGCAGGTTATTTTAAAATATTTTTGGTGGTTTTGTTTTATTTGCTACAGGGTTTTACTTTAATGCTGCACATTACTCAGTTAAGGCCAAACATCTGAATGCACTTTAAAAGCCTAGAAGCAACTGCCTTATTTAGTTTGATTCTGAAAACATCTCTTGACTAAATGGTAAAAATTGGCACATATAAAATGTTTTTCTGTGTAATATACTGTTACCGTTTTTCTGTTATTTAAGGAAAAATCAGAACTGATTTATAGCTGAAATAATTTTCAAATGCCATGTTTAGTAGCTCCACCATAAAATGTAAAAGTAATAATATCGTAATAGGAAATATGTTTGGTTAATATGTTATGTGCATTGTCAATTATATAATTGTATATAAAAATAAATCTTTCCATTCCTACTCTAAATTTCATTCTTTTTCTGAACCCACTTATTTCATACTGTCTTAGACGCCTGTGGTGCAAGAACCAATCAACCTGTAATGAGCTATGGAGCAAACTGAAGTACCTGAAGTAAGGGTGCAATAAAAAGACAACTAGCAGCATTTGCTCAGGAATAAGCATTCCTTCTCATGCCCTGGAAATACAAGTGTCAGTGTGCCAAATTTACATTGTGGGAAATAAACCCTGATCACAGCTCTGTGCAAAAGATGCCTCATTGACTAACATTGCTCTGTTTAACTCAAGATCTCTTAATGGCAAAAGCATTGGTGCTGTCAGAACTCATCACTGACACCAAACTTGATATACTGTGTTTAACGGAGACTTGGCAAAACCAAATGAATTGACGTCTCTCACGGAGGCGACTCCACCTGGTTTCACTTTCCATACAGAACCTCGCGGGCTCTAGACAAGGAGGCGGGCTAGCGGTAATTATCAGAGCAGACTTAAATATCAAACGAATCCCAATTGACTGTCCACTGTCTTTGAGTGCCTGGCTCTTAAACTAATAACGAAACAGGTCCTGTCTCACTCATTGTTCTTTATCGTCCCCAAAATACAATGCATCCTTCTTATCTGATCTGATTGAACTTTTAACCCATCTAAGCTCTTACTCAGAGAATTATCCTTCTGGTGATTTCAACATCCATATTGACATTACTACATCTAAACTGAGAATGAATTCCTATCCTTACTGGACTGTTTTGACTTGACACAACATGTTGATTTTCCCACCCACTCTGGTGGTCATATATTGGATCTGATCTGCACTTCTGGACTATCTGTTGCCAATATTTACAGCACTGATTTGGGACTCTCTGACCATAAAGCAGTATTTTTTACTGTCTCACTGCCTTTACCTCCTCTTACCTGTAAACGACAAATTTCTTACAGAAACCTTAAAAATATCTGTCCCTCTATCCTTTCTGGATTCATTTCGATCTTTTACTGTCTCAACTTTTTCCCTCAATACTAGATAATCTTGTTGACTACTATAACTCAGCCCTTCATTCAGCATTAGATAAAACAGCTCCTTTAAACATAAAGAGGTTTTTTAAACGTCAGCCCTTGGTATAACTCAGAATTCATCTATGAAAGCAGCTGGTCGACGCCTTGAGAGAATGTCACGAAGATCACTCACTGTGCACATCCAGGCTTTTCTTCACCAAAGAGCTTACAGAGAAGCACTAACTGCTGCTAAGAACACCCACTATGGCAGAATAACAGAAAGTGGCCACGATAACCCAAGGGTTTTGTTTTCTGTAGTTAATAAACTACTCGAACCTGCATCTGGCCCAACTACCTCTTCTACTGAAGTCTGTGAGGATTTCCTCCACTTTTTCCGTAACAAAATTAAAGATCTAAATAATTCAACTAACGTAAATACATCATCTGTTTATATCTCTCCCCGTTTTCCCACTCCATCCGCTCCTTCTCTAAGTTCTCACCAGTCACATCTGCGCTTTTTTAATAACCTGCTCTGTAAGATGAGGCCAACTACTTGTATACTGGACCCGATCCCCAGTACACTACTTAAATCCTGCCTTCAAGCCATAATCCCGACTGTTACAACAATAATAAACTCATCCCTTGACACTGGCTCTGTGCCACTCACTTTTTAAAAACGCTCTGTAACCCCCAATGTTAAAAAGTCTGGTCTTGATGCTGACAATCTCAACAATTTCCGGCCTATTTCCCACTTACCTTCCTGTCAAAGCTCTTGAGCGTGTTGTAGCTCCCAGCTCACCAATTACTTATCGTCTAATAATTTGATGGAACCCTTTCAGTCTGGTTTCAGGGCGCATACAGCTGTGAAACTGCTCTGCTACGGTAACCAACGATCTGCTTATGGCGCAGACTCTGGGCAAACCAGCATATTAATTCTGTTAGACCTCAGTGCAGCATTTGACACTGTCAGAATGAAATTCTACCGTCTAGAATGGAGAACATGCTGGGTATCTCTGGCACTGCCCCCCAGTGGTTCAGTCCTATCTGACTGATAGGCAAGAGTTTGTTAGTCTTGGTAACAGCAGATCCAGCTCGGCGCCAGTCACACACGGAGTTCCTCAGGGCTCTGTCCTGGCCCTCTTTCTGTATTTATATGCTCCCCTTGGCCATATTATTCGTAGCTATGGACTGGGCTATCATTTTATGCAGATGATACTCAACTCTACTCAATGTTAAAAGTGGAACTCCATCAGAGCTTTCAGCTCACAACCTGCCTTAGTGAAATTAAAACCTGATGAGCAGAACCCTTTTAAATTAAACTGCAACAAAACTGAACTCCTCAAATTGGGACTAAAATGCAGCTTAATAAAATGAGCTCCTTCCCAGTCCATCTTGGTGGTGATCTCATCAGACCTGCCTATACTGCAAAGAATCTTGGTGTCATTTTGATTCCTCCCTTTTTTACTCCACTCACATAAATCACATTAAGAAACTTTCTACTTTCACCTCCTTCTTCTCCCTTTTCTAATGCTGAGAAACTTGTCCATGCTTTTATCACATCCCGCATAGATTATTGTAATCCTGCTGGCAGGTGCCCCTTCTAATCTTATATCACAGCTCCAGCTTATTCAAACTCAGCTGCGAGTCCTTACCGAACCAGCAGCAGCGAGCACATCACACCCATCCTCCTCCGTCTTCACTGGCTCCCTGTGTCTTACAGAATCGAATAAACCTACTAATAACCTACAAAGCCTTAAATAACCTCTCGCCTAAACTACATCAGTGACCTTCTCCATCACTATGTGCCTGCCCGTCCCTAAGGTCCTCTGATTCTGGCAATCTTGTTGTGCCCCACACAATCTTCACTCCATGGGTGACAGGGCCTTCAGCTGTATAGCCCAGACTCTGGAATGACCTACCGAATTAATCAGGTCACTTTACTCCATGAATTCTTTTAAAAACAACTTAAAACTCATCTGTTCAGAAGGCTTTAGCTCTATTTGACTTCATTCCTTCTCTCAGTTTACCTCTGTCAAGATGCTCATGCAACCTGTATGTGTGTGCTAGACCATCAGTTCTGTTGTCTGTTAGGCCTTCTCTGAGTTTACTGTCTTAATCTTCTTATTTATTAATTTGTTTTTACTATGCTATATACTGTATACCCTGCCGTTTTCTATATTCTGTAAGTGCCTTGAGCATGGGAAAGGCGCTATATAAATAAAATGTATTATTAAATGTATTATTATTATTACCTGCAGAAAAACCCACATTGGCCCAAGAAGAATACGAGATCTTCACAGACACTAAGTGAGCTGAAATTAAAACCTACAAAGACACTTGGCTGTGAGAAAGAGGAATTAACATGTGACACCTGGTTGTGTAATGTACTGCTTTTGGTCAGACATTGTAAAAGTCAAAGGATCTCCTTAGATGAAAGAAAACACCACAAACAAG
>NW_024386166.1:0-25000 GCF_016835505.1 Polypterus senegalus | reverse complement strand
TATTTTATTATACCTACTTAACTTTTATCGACATTTATCTAACTCTGTATTTATTGTTCTAGTATCAGACTGTAGTTTAAGTTAATTTGTTTTGGTTTCAACAGATGTTTTTTTCATATTTTTGATTCTTGTTTTATTTTTTTCACATTTTCGTGCCCCCCTTTTTGTTACTTCGTGCCCTAGGTGGGCCCACCCCACCCCACAGGTTGAGAACCACTGTTTTAGAGTGATGCTGCAGTGATTTCACAGACTTGTGACTAGCAGCACAGGCCATTAAGAAAAGCAACATGCTCAACCATAATTAAACAAATGAAGTAAAGGGTGACAACAGTAAGATAAAATGACACAAAGTGATGCCATCAATAAAACAATAAAGAAGTATAAAAAACTTTGGACGTGAGCGTCATTAGTCTTTGTGCTCTAGGAACCAAGTTACCCAAACTATTTCATAACATACCAGTAATTATTTACCATTCTGATGCTGATCTTTATGATCATAAAATAGGTCATTACGATAGCAATTGACAAGAAGAAATTATAATTAATTGCAGAATTACGGAATTTCAGGGTTCTTCTAGAGTGCCTCTTTCTCTTGCACGATTTGGCTCCAAAACTAAACCTAAGTTTCGAGCTTGGTATTTGTCCGTCCAGTCATTTTAGCTCTAGAGCATCCTCAAGAAACCGTGACACACAGACACAGACACACACCCATCATCAAGATATTGATGTTTTCAGTATCAGGGGACTCTAAAACATTGAGATCCTTCAAAAACCGGAGATCGAAATTTTTCTTTTTTTCTTTTTTTAACCATTTTATTGATTTTATTAAAATCAAATAATATTCCATACAAGCAAGTCAGGTTTAACAAAACTGGGTTTGAAAAAAATCAACCTCCACCCATGAGAAAGAGAGCTAGGCTAATAGAGTAAAACTTTAAACTAGTAAAAATAAGTAAATAAATAAATTAATAAATGAATAAGAATAAATAGAATAAAAAAGACGAGAGAGAATCTACTTCCTCAATTTAAATGCTTATTCTAAAATGTTATTGATTAGACCCTGCCAGGTTTTGAAAATGCTTTGTACAGATCCTCTAAGTGCAAATTAGAATTTTCCCCATTTCAGATAATATATATATATATCAGTTACCCACTTCCAGTTGAGCAGGATAAGTCTACGTGCCAACAGTGAAGTCAAGACAATTAGAGTTTGTTTTTCCTTCTTAAAATTTTTGATGAATCTAAAGCTTTCGCTCCTCCCTCATAGACAATAGTTTATGGTGGAGTGGGACAGAAAGCAATAAGGAAGGATATGTACTGTACACATAATAAAAACCTAAGTAAAAATGGAATTCAAATGAGTCCATAGAACATACAAGAGAAGCAGCACACTATCACACCAAATGTAAAGGCTTTGTTCATTTTCATTTGGTGGCCCCTTTTTCTTCATGCACTCACATTTTTGAAGCCCTGAAACTTGAACTGTTATGGGGGCTCCATTGCAAACAGCAATGAGGTCTGGGTAACCACTGCTATCTGCTTCAATGGGGTTGTTTCACGACAGATCACCATATATTTTTAAAAATGTAACCATTACATCTCAGATTTGGTTTAAAGTTGCTGTAATGAATTTACCTCACATGTCCCAGTCACTGGTGTTATTATTTATTGTAATAGCATATTTTATGGTTTTATAAGATTATTGGTGTAAATAAAAGGTTACCGAAATGTTGTCCTTTACAATGACCGCAAGCAATAAAAATGCATTAATTTTTTCAATTACGGCTAGTCTAAGATAAATTATTTTAATAAAAATTTCAAATAGTATTTTAAATGATTTATAATTACTTTATATTGTATTTATTTAGAATGGATATCCTTAATTTGAATGTTTTATTTGTTTACAGCTAGCTTCTGTACATGACACTTTAATAACCTTTTAATTTTAATTTTAACTACAATATTAAAATTATTGTTTAAAAAAACACTTCTCATAAAGTAGACACCCAAAATTTGTAACCAGTGAGTGAGAAAAAAGGAAGGCAGGATGTTCCTTGCCTCAGCTAGGACCTTGTTAGAAGATACCAATTGGGGAAGGAAATATGTTGGCATACCAGCAGAGAGGAACTGAAGAATCTTGCCCGGCCAGGAGGCCAACATTTTAGAGATGCTTGTGTGTGGACAACTGATTCGGAGTATTCACTCCTCTGACATGTTAGATGGTAGCATCCCTGGGATACAGTACCTATTTGGACACCTGAAGGGCATGCTGGGAATTGTAGTCCCATGGGGCAGCCCTGTTGGGTTTTGAGGGTGCTGCCATGGGGTGCTGGACGGATCTGTGATCCGTGCTTTGTGGGGCTTCCACCTGACCCAGAAGTACATCCAATGGGCACCGGAAGTACTCCCTGGTCTTCAGTAAAAGGAGCTGCTCTGCTTCACCCAGAGTGAAGAAAGAAAGAAAGAAAGAAAGAAAGAAAGAAAGAAAGAAAGAAAGAAAGAAAGAAAGAAAGAAAGAGTGTATTGGTTTGTGTGATAAACCTTGCCTTGAACCCGGGACTTGTGTCTGTGAGGTTGTGATTGAGGTTTGGGGTGCTGCAACGCCCCTTACATGTCACAATTGAAATTCACAGTGGTGCTCTGCTACTTGTGCCATTGCTGTTCTGCTCCCACACCTCTCTGCTCTTCCATCTATTGTTCCAAGTCATTAGTTTATTTAGTGATTCTGGACAAATGTAATACATTGTCTTGAAAGAGAAATTTAGCCAGAGTTTCAAGCCACAGATTAACATGATGTGACTCTGACTGCCCTTGAGTGTCCATTTTGACAAACTCCACTGATGCATAGCCTGAACTGAACCAGTTAAACACACACTGAAGAATGGTTTCTGGACAGTCATGAGACATATGAATGGAAGATGAAATCACACAAAATGCATACCTTATCATTCTTTATATCATTTTATCCTTCTAGATTTAAGTCAACCATCGAGACCTTCAGTGCCCAGATATTTGGACTCTGCTAGCAATTATTAAGTCAACTGAGAGATGCTCTTTTTGTTTTCTCATCACATCCAGAAATCTTGGCCTGCAACCTTTGGGATGTCCAAGCTAGACTCTTTAATTGATCGTTAATAGATAATGTCATGGATGGGGTGGCACCCTGGCTAAGACTGTCTTCCCTTAGCTGTCTGGGAGACTATGAAGAAGGATAGGTATAAGTGATGGAAGTATATCCCAAGACAGGGTATCAACATGCTTCCACAGAGCCAGAACACCATGTTGGAGGAAGCTCAACATCAAGAATGGATGGGAATCTTGGCCAGGATGGGTTTTGCTCCCTGCCTCAATGTGGAATCAGGCATAGTGACAGAAGGAGGCTGCCACACTAAGTCATCTATCAACTAAAACAACCCACCCATGCTAGATGACATTGCTTCTCTGGTGTGTCTCTACTTTGGATACTCATAGAGCTCTGGTGCCACCAGAGACCAGTACAAGAAGAGGACTCTCTTACTTCATGGCAGTTCTACCCAAACCAGAAGTGCAATGTTCTGGTATCAGAAGTACTTCTGGGTCTGGAATAAAAGTAGCTGCCTTCTCCTCATAAAGAAAAAATAAGAAGGGAAATGCTTACTTGGCAAGAAGTGTAGGTTTGAAGGAAGGAAAATAAAAATAGAGAATATGTACTAGTGTGAAACTGAGACCTGTAGACGGGCATCAGAAAGAGTGAAAAGGAAGGTCTGCAAGATGGTACTGAGTCCAGCTATGTTACATGGGTTTGAGATGGTGGCACTGAGCTAAAAACAGGAGAGCTGGAGGTGGCAGAGTTAAAGATGTTAAGATTTGCATTGGGTGTGAAGAGGATGGACAGGATTAGAAATGAGTATTTTAGAGGGTTGACTCAGGTTGGACAGTTGAGAGACAAAGTCAGAGGGGTAAGATGGCATTGGTTTGAATATGTGCAGAGGAGAGATGCTGGGTATATAGGGAGAAGAATGTTAAGGATGGAGCTGCCAGGCAAAAGGAAAAGAGGAAGGCCTAAGAGAAGGTTTATGGATGTGGTGAGAGAGGACATGAAGGTGGTAGGTGTGACAGAGCAAGATGCAGAAGACAGGAAGCTAAGGAAACAAATGATCCGCTGTGATGACCCCTTAAGGGAGCAGCCGAAAGAACGAGAAGATTAGATAGATAGATAGATAGATAGATAGATAGATAGATAGATAGATAGATAGATAGATAGATAGATAGATAGATAGATAGATAGACAGTATAAAGTGTAACTGTCTTAATGTGATCCCCCATGTGAGTGGGGGGTCTTGATGAGACACGTGCGAGATGAAGAGTGAAGGTCCCATGTGTGTTTCCTGCAGTTTAAACATCAGAAGCTCCGGGGCAGTGCCAAGCCATCTCTGTTAACAGGACATCTTTACTGGCAATGCCTCAAAGGCTATTGCTGTTTGGCAAACAGCCCATGCAGATGTTTGTTTCAAATTAGTGAGTCACATCTCAAAAATAATAAAAACTTCTCCACAGGATTCTCAGGGTCGCATAAGATAAGAAATGAGACTTGCCAATGACAGCGTTGTTCTTCCTAAAGGGATATTGCTCATTAACTAATGGCAGATTAATACTTGATACCTCATACTGCCTCACCAGCTTCCTAGTTTGATTATGCATTTCAAAAAAGTCAGTTATTGATGAATATCTGTTTGGTAAGATAAGTCTGAATGTGTTTCATGGAAAATTATGTAATTATGTGTACTAATTATGTAAGAAATGTACAAATGTCCAAGACCTTGGATTCTTTTAAAGAGGGAAATTCAAATGATAATAATCACAGGATTCTATTTTTGATTTTCTCAATACTAAAGACTTTAGAAAGTGTGGTAGTCATACATTTTAACATCTTTTTAGCCATTTTCCTTTTCCCTAGAAGATACAATAAATTAAGTGAATCCAGTAGGATTAAGGCCCTAACAGGAAATGTGTGGTGGCACAGCAGATAGCTCTGCTGCCTGCCATTTGAATCCTGGACCTTTTACTTTCATTCCACACCTGGATGTCATCTATGTGGAGTTGGCATGGTCTCCCTGTGTATGTGTAGCCTTCCCTGCAGGTATTTCGGTTTTCCTCTTCCATGCCCCAAAGATGTACAGATTAAGTTAACTGACAATTCCAAATTTGCCCTGTGAAAGTGTGAGCGTGGATGGGCCCTGTGGTGGAATGGTGTCTCTGTCAGGACTGTTGGCTGTCTTTTACACAGTGCTGCTGGGGTAGTCTCTGGTGACCCATAATCCATTTACTGAACCTATTAACCCTCTGCAAGGTCACAAAGTCACCACGGGGGACCCTCACACACACTTCAACAAAGCCAAATTAAGGATGCTAGCTCACATAACCTAAATGTGTTTGGAATGTGAGGTGGTAAGCAGAGTGCCTGATCAAAACCACCCAAAAAATGATGACTAAAAAAATCAGCAGTGACTGGGACAGAAATCAAACCCAAGGACCCAGAACTGGAAGCAATAGCACTAACTAGTGGGAACCCAAACCACAAATGTGGTACTAAACCCCTCCAGGACAAAAACTATCGTGTTCTTTGCTTTCTGTACCTGATAAAGGTGGGCTGAGTGGGTGATTGCACGTGTGTGGCAGCTCACAAGGTCATTTGTAATGAGTGCTCCATTGTTGTCTCTCATTGAGAGGTGCTCCTCGTGAATCTTGAAATGGGAGATGCCTGCTCCCCTCTAATGCTACTTAGCTATTAAGCCTTCATTTTCATTGCTTTGTCACCATTGTCATCTTGATAGAAGGGGGAGAAAAAATGGAGAGAAAAAAAAAACGCTGACAAGATTGCTTTCCTATCTTCCTCTTGTAATGAACTCTCGACGGACGTGTTTTTGTCATATGAGTTATATTATTATTTTCTGACATCCTATCTCTCATCCGTCTGGCAGCAGCTCTCCTCATCGAATGAAATTCTGCTGCTCTGAGGGACTTTAACCAGTTTATATAAAAGCATGGTGCCTGTACTAGTCCACTTCAGCATTAAACATACTCCCAAATCAGATTTTCTACTCTAATATTAATATGGTTACAGTCACTTTAGCGTAAACTGCACTAGAGCCTCAATCTGTCTCTCCTCCACCATCTCACACTTTACTGATGTAAGTGAACAGAGGAGCCCCCAGATCACAGAGATGTCGGCTCTGCCTTGACTCAGGCAAGAAGGCACCATGGGATAGGAGACTGATAGATAATCCAGCATCTCAGAATTTCATGAAAAAGACTGACTTGGATAAGAATTTGTTCTCCGCAAGAGAAGGCCATGAGAAGTGTCCTAAACCCACTCCCAGTGAGCAGTAGGACTCCATATTTGGGAATGAATGTCTTGACAATTTTAAGGCACCGCAATATGCAAAATGGCACTCATGAACGTGTTTTGATGTGATCGCATTCAAAGAAGACATTTATGCGACTCTCATGAAATACTCTTAGAGTCAAGTGTTGAACTGAGCCACTTCGCAACAACATCAAGAGTTATAAAATAATGAGATGAAAAGACACACACACACACACACACACACACCAAATGACAGTAAAGGCCAAAAAAGGGCATGGTTATTTAGTAATGAATGATTTGCAGTTGTAATTTTGGAAGAATAATCTTCCTGCTGTTTAGGTCATGGAAATCTCCTTCTAAAATAACAAATTAACTGAAACTAGCCACAGCACTGTTTCTAAAGTCGCACTCACTCTTCTCATGTCCCTGATAGCCTTCCAGTGTCGTGTCTCTCCATGATCCCCCCTTATCTTCTGCATGGCTCTATTTATCCAATGTCCCAGGCGTTTGCACCTTCCTTCTTGAACCTTCCTGAGCTTGTGAAATGTGGCAAGAAAGTCCCAGGGAATTGTGGATATAAAGCTCAGCGTACCTGTGTGACATTTTGATGCCAATCAACCATCCAGCCCCACCTACCTTCAGGGTAATATGCTGGCTACTATGATATAACCTACATCTGTGACCACCTGCGTGTTGATACTGTGATATTACATTACGTTTCTCATATGTATGCTCATCCACATTTGGACCATTGATCTTCATTTGCGTGCCATCAAAATTGCATATTGTCTCATGTGTTGCAAGGGCATTAAAAGTTTGGTGCAAAATTTGAGAAATGGTTAGTTATGACATATCCAAAATCATTGCTAATTCAAAGATGAATTTTCCCAGTAGCCAAAAAATATAACATTACTAGCATCTTCATTTTGGTTGACGGTGCTTGACTTCTTTGTGTAGATGCAAATCATCTGACATACAAGATTTGTTTTGAATATTATTCCGTCTCATTCAAATCAATATCTTTTTATGAGTTTATTGTTGTCCAGTCTTTCCACCTTTCCCAGAATGTGTGTGTCAGAAGGCCATCTTCTGGAAGCTCCTACTGAGTTAGGACAACTCACAAGCCCTCCTCGAAGCTGGTGAAGTTAGCAGAAGTTTCCTAAATTATCAGAAATGGCACAATGCTTTATCTCCTACTCCTAATAGTAGGACCTAATATTCGTCATTTGGTTTTTGAGCCCGTTAGGACTCAATAATTGATAAATACGAGCAACATGTCAGAGTAAGCAGCACTAAGATCGTCCTATTCAGATGGCAAGTAATACTGAAGCCTGTGACATCCTTGAGCTGGTGTATAGTGAAAGATTTCAGGTGCTACCTCAATATATCAACCCGTTAAGATTCATAAAAAATAAATAATTAAATAAGTACTCCCACACTGAAAGATGGAGGCGTATTGAGGTTCTTAAAAATAACAAAGGCAAACAGTTTTCAGTATTGCCACTAATGCACTGAGTGACCTCCATCAAATCTCGTAACCCTTTTATCCTGCATCGTTTGAATGAGATGTTAAATTTTAGATGTTAATGGAAGTGACAGGTAGCAGCAGTCGATGCATCGTTAGGATGGAGCGTCTTGATCCCTTTAGAGAAGAGGGGGAAAAAAAGCATCTATTTAAATGTAAAGATCATTATTAAAGTCTTTTGCGTGTGCCAGAACTGAAACAGGCACGTCAAGCTTCATTTATCCTGACTGTTTCCCTACAAGATGTAGTCCAGACTGTTAATGGCCATGTTATATCATTAAGCGAAACTAAAACTGAAATAGAGGAGAAGCTAATTAGTTTGAACAAGTCAAGAAAATTGAAACTTATCCAAAGGTGGGCACAAAACAACTTGGCACTGCATTTGACCCTGGAAAGAGGGTGAAAATGAATAACTCAGAATAAACTATGACATTATAGATTATAGCTACACTATGTCTGATAGAATTATCCAAAGTGACTCCCACATCACAAAGCCTTGTCCAATTGTTACTTTACATCAGCAGTTGGAATAACAAAATGTTAAGTGACTTATGGGAGTCAAAGGGGCAGAAGGACCCAGCAAACCTTTGGTTTACATTTCACACACATTTCTGTATTTCTACACTGTCAACACAAGCAAGTGCAGTGACTTATTCACATATTAGGTCGAGGGAGGCAACTGAACCCAAGATCGATTTTGAGGTCTACTACACAAGACCTTAGACAGTAGGGGGCAGCCTACATCAACAGAACAAGTCCATTATTTCTGTAATCCAATAATACATCGAGAGCTCTGGCAGGCTCATTCAGGAGCACACAGTAAGCCAGGGTAGGGATTAGATGGTATACGGTTCAACACTTCAGCCAATAGGGGTCACTCTGCCTAGTTTAGGTACTGCAAAAATGCATCTGTTACTCATATTCTGTCATGTAAGAAGACCTTCACAATGGCTTCTTTTGGCCTTAATTGTCCTTATAAAGTATCGGTAAAGTGGCTATTCATACCTGTGCTGCATGGCATATTTGGAGCCTTTGATATGCTGGCAAAATTATTTATGAATATGAAGGATTCACAGATCTCACACTAAAATATGCAATATCATTAGACATATGTCTGAATTAAGTCACTCCCAACTGTTCTAAAGTGATGTTATTTAACTAGTTCACATTGTGCAGATATACAGTATAATCCTTCTATTGATGCTTTGTAAACGTCATTAACACCAAATGAAGCCTTTTCTAAGGTCTTGTTACAAAGAGTAAATGGGTAATAGAGGGGTTTTTGTAGTACCTAAACTAAAGTATTAGTCATGTTGCCTTTACAGGATATGCATATTCCTATAGTGTGAATAAAGACAGGTGCATCAACTCATTGAATATCCTGCACTAAGACAGTGGAGAAGAACTGAACCAGAAACAACCTTGAGGTTGTAGCCAATAGGGGGCACACTACCACCTTTACAAGAGCTAGACAATTATATTCATATTTCATACATGTCTAAACTCTAGTGGGTTAAGTGGCACACTAAGAATCACACATTGAATCAGGGGTAACGATAGCCTTCTTGTTTACAAGTTAATATGGGGATGGACTTTGAACAATTGCTTGGTGTGCCTGCTTTCATTTTACTGATAAAGTATTGTCACTCATGTGTACATAGGGGACAGCTGAAGGGCTCTAGTGACTGTAATTCCATCATCACACCAGAGGTCGGCGCTGTGTCTTAACATCTTTCTCCCTCTGCAGACTGGATGATTGACAACTAGAGCACCTCTGATGTCACTTCCAGTGTCCGCCCCCTCTGGACCCACCTCTTCCTGCCAGGAGGACTGAAAGATGAACTCATGTCTATAGAGATTATTCTGCAATAATCGCGTATTTTTTTCTTGACTTTCACTGCATCCAGTTATATGAGATGGCTGTCTTGGGACCCCAACTCTTTATCATTGTCCTCTCTTTCTTTTACAGTATGTACTAGAGAGAAATCTGAAGGTTTAAAAGAAAACTTTTCACTGTAACGTTTAGTTATTTTATAATAAGAACTTGTCTGCTTGCTCTGGAGATACTATAATTGATGTAAAGGAGGACAAAGGCAAGAGAAAGGTTTGGGGCAACACCGTGACCCTCTATATTTTATATACAATAGAATAAGTGCTTTTTCAGTGAAAGAACATTTCTGTAGATGCAAATCTGAGATTGGACTGCCCAAGATGGCAAGAATTCTGCTTAAGTACTAGTCAGGTAGAAAGAGGCGTGTCCAGGTGAACATACACCGGAAGTGACATCAGAGGTGGTAAGGTTGTCAGTCATTTGGTCTGCAGCAAGAGGAAGAGGAGAGGCTTTAGTATATAGCACCACCCTGAGGATCGGTGAGGAATTACCACCACCCGAGCCTTAGGCTGCCCCCCAAGGCACAGGAGTGTGACACAGGTCAGAACCAGTTATAAGGGTAACTCAGTTAGCACATTTCCCAGAGGTTGGAGGGCTGCAAGACAAAAAGAAACATTGCTGCATTCTATGCATTGTACTTCTGGAAGAGTATTCATTGGGTGTCAGCTCTCATTCACAGAGATTTTACTGTTGTGTGATTGCTGTTTATTTGCAACAGAAATTTTATATTTTGATCTTATATTTTAGCCAAATTACTCAAGTTACTCTGGCAGAGAAGTGTGCTGTTCTTCCTTACCCATCTAATGTTCTAAACTCATGCCTGGTTGCCGTCTGTGTTGAGTCTGCATGTTCTCCAGATGATCTTTTCCTATCTCAAAGACGTGTCCCGTGGGAATGTGAGAAAGTGCAACCCCATCCAGTGATAGTTTCTGCCTCCACTGTGCTGCTGGCTCTCTGCAAACCTGAACTGGATTACACAAAACTTACATGCTAAGGAAAAGCCATGTTTATTTATAGTGTCTCACGAGATTGAACAGCACAAAAGCTATGAATAGGGGATAGATAAATGTTCCAAATATTCAGAATTTCTGAGAGTCAGTAATCTGCCTTTCATTTTATGAACCCCTGAAGGAGTTGGAGCCTCTTCCACCAGTATCAGAACAAAGGTGGGATGCAACCTGGAAAGGACCCTGGCTGCCAAATAACACAACTTGGCTAACCTGGTGTCAGTAATTAAGCACACATCTTTCAGATGTAAGAGAAAATAATGTAGATATTGAGAGAGAGAGTGCTACGGCACAATGAACGAGCACCTGCTAGGGCCTGAACCCGACTCCCTGGATCTCCTAGGCCACCCCACTATCCACCATACCACATCACAGGCAACCAAATAAACATGCCATCTTAGGAAACAATGAGGGAAAAACAGTGCACAGAAATAGATTTAAGAGACATCATTCTCTGTTCCATCTTAAGCTTATCTCCTCAGTATTGATCGCAGTAACTAAATAATAAATAAGCTTCATTACCAAAATGTTTTTTTTTTTTATGTTTTTAAAACCCGGTGTCCGGTTTATTTTTCAGATTTAACAAGGCTGTCTAGATCAGCAAGCCTTACGGATTAAACTACAGTGAAAAATCATCTTATAAAAGTCACTTTTCATTACGGTGATGACTTGAATAGGTAGGCCGCTTGGGCTGCAGGTTTTTTCATAGCTCTGTTTATGGTGCAGTAACAATGAACACGATGAAAGGAACGAGCTCTGGGGTCATGCAACTGATCTTTATTTTATACAATACCTTATACACGGCACCATTAGAAAGCACTTAAGAAATACAGTGAAACAATGGTAGGTGGAGGGCATGAAAGTATGGAGATATTGGAAGAGACGGGCATCAAATAAGAATATACAGTGTCTATAAAAAATATTTGCCCCATTTAATTATTATATAACATTGAATCACGGTAGATTTAGTTTGGCTTTTGTGACATTGATCAACAGAAAAAGACTCTTTAATATCAAAGCCAAAACAGATCTCTGCAAAGTGGTCTAAATGAATTACAAATATATAACAAAATGATTGCTTGCATAAGTATTCAGCTTTGAGTCTGTGTGATCAGGTCTCTGCAAGCCTTGCACATCTGCCTGCTGCCATTCCTCCCTATCTTCTTTGCAGAACTGCTCAAGCTCTGTCCGGCTACATGTTGACTGTACACAAACAGACTCCAGCCACAAACTCTGAAATGGATTGAGACCTGGATTCTGAACTGGCCACTCCAAGACATCCCTCTGTACCTTTGGCTTTATACTCTGGGTTGTTGTTTTGCTGGAAAACTCCCAAAGGCGGCATCAGGTTTTCCTCCAGGATTTCCCAATATTTTGTTACATTCATTTTACGTTCATTTCTCATTAGCCTTCAAGGGCCTGCTGCAGAGAAGCATCCCCACTGCATGATGTTGCCACCACTATGCCTCACGGTGCGGACACTGTGTTTTTAACAATGTGCTATATGTGGCTAATGTCAAACACTCCTTTAAGTCTGATGGCCAAAAAAAGCACAAGTTTGGTCTCATCAGACCATACAGCCTTTTTCCAGCTGACTTCAGAATCTTCCATCTGCGTTCTGGAAGCCTCCAGCAGAGATGTCATGTGCATTTCTTGTTTATATATCTGTGACTGGCAAAGCACCCAAGCAACAGCTGTCATCCAACACAGTCTGTCCAAGCTTGTAACTCATTCAGAATTCTCCGCGGTCTCTTTTTGGCCCCCTTCACTAGTCGTCTTCTTGCTGATCACTCAGTGTTTGTGGATGACCTGCTCTTGGCATATTTACAGTTGTTCCAAACTATTTTCGTTTCTTAATGAATAATTTAACTGGAGTTCAATGGCTATTCAGTGAGTTTGATGTTTTCTCGTCTCAATCTCCTGATTTGTACCTTTCAATCACCTTTTCACAGAGTTGCTCGTTTGTCGTCATTGTGCAGGTCAGGCCACCATAATGACTTGCCACAAACTGGACCTTTCACAATCAGGTGCATTTATACTTCAGTCAATGGAAACAAAACCCAGGCAGGTGACGTCCATTGATCTAATTCTGTGTCTTCTAAATCCAAATGCCTGCACCAGTGATGATTTAGGGTTGTCATTTTAAAGGGGCATGAATACCTAAGTGATCAATTATTTTGTGTTTTATATTTGCAATTAATTTAGTTCACTTTGCAAAGTTTCTCACTTTTGATCAATGTCACAAAAGTCAAATTAAACCCTAGGGGCCAATTAATTCCAAGGGGTTGAATACTTTCAGTTTGCACTGGGAACACTGAAGGAATTGTGCAACAGCACAGTGGGAATCACCATTGGCGTATCTGGTAGGGAAAATTAAATGTTGGCAGAAAGAATTGTGATTTGAATGTTGTGATCAATGGAGCCTCGCAAAAAGACCTAATGAAAGATCTGCAAAATAAGAGCCACCAAAGGGAATTAGTGTTCTCCGCAGGTTAGGCTCATTGGTGACTTGGCAGTGGGAGTGTGTGTGAGTGCGCCATGTAAAGGACTGGCACTCTGTGCTGAATTGTACCCAGTGATGCACAAAAAGATTTTGATTTTGCATGACTCTAAACTGGATAGTAAATGGATGGCCAGATGGGTGTGTTTTTAAAAGCACTGTATGCTATTCTCCCATGTTAAAGACAATACAATTAAAGTCAATTTTAGTAACAAGATGGGTGCCGGGGAGCAAATTAACTGATGCATATTCTGCTGAAAAATAATCAGTCTCTAAATTACGAGGCTCCTTGGCCCCTCTGAGATTGCAACCTTGGTGGCAAACAGTTATTTTCTACAGTAGGCAGACAAGAAGGGTCAAGTCTACAGTTTCCATTTATTCAGAGTATGATGAATAATTGAAATGTGTTTATATTCTGCGGTATATTCACTTCCAACTCAGACAGCGAGATCTTTTCCAATACGGTTCATCTGAACATTAGAAAGGGAGTAGTGGCTGAGATCTGGGGAAAAAAAAAAAAAAATGAACCACTCCGCCGCCCACCACCCCCGCACTCATACAGACATACTCGAGACAAGCAGATACAATCTAATTAAGGCAGCCGTGCTCTTGGAAGTTTTACATATTGCATTACATTGGTAAAGTATCTCACAGGGTTGCCATTTTACTCCTTATTGGATTTATTGTCCTTATCATTGGCTTGCCCTCATGTAACAAAATATCTCATGGGAGAAAGTAATCACACAATGATTCTGCCAACAAAGGCTAAAACTCTTTGTGGCAGTAAAAAAATTAAGGCTAACCTGTGCCACCAAATCCAGAGCATGTGTGGCACCCCATCATTCAAAATCAAGTGCAGGCTTCTGTACCCCATTATGTGCCTCACGTGGAGTAAAATAAAAACAGACTTTCCCCCATCTGGCCTGTGGTAAGTGTCAGATTCCTGGGCCTCATGCATTCCCATGTACATTTCTGTGAAGGCTGATTAATGTCCAAATTCTTATTCACATGAATTATGAATGTGAAATATGGTGGGTCTAAAACTAAGTCCTGAAATGATAGATAGATAGATAGATAGATAGATAGATAGATAGATAGATAGATAGATAGATAGATAGGTCATTGCATCAAACTTAAACAAACAAACAAACAAGCAAGCAATCAAACAAACAAATAAATGAATTAATAAAAATCAGCTCTGCCTCTTCCAAAGGTAAAGGATATATCATCCCTTTTTAGAACTGGGGAAAGAGTGTGTTTTTTTTCCATCACATATTTCCACAAAAAATGATATACCTAAGAAATGTTTCAATTTATTATATGATAACGTAGTGATTTCTCTGACTACCTTTTATGATGGGTCAAGATTAAAAACATGATAACTTCCCTAAGAGACAGAGATATTCAATCTGTTATCTGTGCAGATCTACACAAAACTTCTTATCTGCAGCATTTTAATCTGCAAACCAGAAGTCACTGCAGGAGGAAGGGGTCAGAAGAAAGACAGTAGGAACAAATGTTTAGGCACACAAAGACAGATAGATTTGCAAGGCACTATATGATAGATAGATAGATAGATAGATAGATAGATAGATAGATAGATAGATAGATAGATAGATAGATAGATAGATAGATAGATAGATAGATAGATCACCCTCTACACAACAGACTTCCACTACAATATCAGCGCTTGCCATCTAAAGAAATGTTTAGATGATTCCTCCATGGTAGGCTGCATAAAAATGGAGATGAGTAAGAGTACAGGAAGGATGTGGAGGACTTTGTCTTGTAGTACAGGTAGAACCTCCTGCAATTCAACATCTACAAGAGAAAAGAACTGATGGTGGGGAGGAAGTGGAAATGGCGTACATTTATAAGCACCTGGGGGTTCACATAAAAAAACAGACTGGACTGGTCTGAAAATATAGTGGCACTGAAGAAGAAGAGGCAGAGCAGACTGTACTTGCTAAGGAGACTCGGGTCTTTTGATGTGTACAGCAAGCTGCTGGAAATATTCAGTCCATATTAACCAGTGTGGTGTTCTACACTGTGGTCTCCTGGGGAAGCAATCTGAGCTCAAAAAAGCACAATGCCTGAACAAACTTACCAGGAAAGCCTTCTCCACCACAGGATGAACTCTGGATACAATCAAAGCTAATGTGGGAAAGAGGATGGTGGCAAATATGGATGCCATCATGAAAAATCCCTACCATCCCCACAAGGAGACGCACTTTGAGACACCACTTGTGTTACAAAGCATGTCTGGGGATCTTTTCTGCCCACTGCTATCAGGCAGTTCAATGCTTCCTCTTGACATACTCTTTAAGTTCATTTTGAAATTTCTACACAAAATCTATTTATTTATTTATTTATTTATTTATTTATCAATTGATTGTATTTTTGTCCACTGAGTCTGAAAACTTATTTTTTATGTTTTTGGTGTTGTATACATTGAAATTTATCTACACAAGTCCAAAATGGGACTAAGGATTTTAAATTTCAAAAATGCACTTTAAATGACCCAGATCTACAAATATGTCCTTCAAGGAGGAGGAAACCACAAACACCCAGGCTTAAAGAAGAAGGCCAATGAAGACTCTTTATAAACAAAGTATTCCTTCACAAAAATAAAAAAAAATTAAAAATAAAACAAAATTGGAAACAGGCAAACTAAGGGCTAAAAGAATTTGCCTAGAATGGCAATACAAAGCAAAAAAAGCCAAAAGCTGAAAATCCAAAGCAAAGTCCAACAAACAGCAGCAAAATTCAGCAAATCAGAAAATCTGTTTACATTAATTTGCTTAGCAGACACTTTTATCCAAAGTGACTTACAAAAGAGATTATCCACTCTAATCTTCAGGTAAAGATCTTTATTTCATAAATGTTAATAATACCCTGAGGGATTCATCTCCTCTACCTGAGTACAAAGGCTGAGGCTGGTGTCATGGTGGCCCTGCCTCTTGGGCGGGGGGGTTCCACCTACAGAATACAAGGAATGTCGCGAGGAGACAAAGCACATTATGTAAGATTATTAAATAATATTTAAATAACTCAATATTAATAAAAATAATAGAATAGCAACGATAGTGAAATAACAGCAATTCAAAAATAACAACAAAAAGAAAGATAAACAGTATATATGTATACTATCCACCTGGGGTCGTTACGTATGATGTAGCCCCTTTTTGAGTGTCAGCAGTATATGGCTGGTGTATTTGATTAGTGGAGAATACTAAGGGTCTCCCCACCTCAGGAGGTCGTTTGGGACCCCAATCAGGGTATCCATGATCCTGCATCTGCAGCAGCATCCCATTTACTTTTCTGAAACCCCAGTATCCGTATGATGCCAACACTTCACTAGTGGCCGTGTTTCCTCTCACAGAAGCCACTTTTTGGTGTTGGTAATTTGGGGATGTGTCCCTTAATGTTTCTAATCTTATATTTAACACCAGATTGATCTGATCAGACACATTAACCTTGTGCCTTACTTAAAGAGGATGTCAAAAAAAAGACTCTTCCCTCTCCCATCACATTATCCCCAGAGCTACTAAGTCACCATTTCTTATTATTACACTCATGTTCTAGTTGATTCATTTTTCACACCATTGATTGGAAAGCAGGCTCATAGAAAATTGTGAAGACCCCAAAGCTGACCCAAGTCTCACTTTCCAGAAAAAGTAAAAATACAACATCTGCCCCCTTGACCGCTGCTCAATAATCTCCTTGTCACTTTCCCATTACTTTCTAATCTTTGCAAACACACATACAGATGCATACACATACACACACACACACACACACGCTCCCAGATAACAGGACTAGCTGATCCGAGGTGCAGGAATCAAAAATTCCCAAAGTGATGAGAGATGAAAGGCAGTTTCTTATCTGCACTCCATTTGACACCGAGAAGTGCAGAAGTGCTCTTGATTTTTAATATAATTACAGGACTGACCAGCCAAATAAAAGATCTATTAGAAAGAGAGAAATCGCTCCATTTCCCTCGCGCCGGCACAACTTTAAAGGTCAGCTTTTGAATTTGTCTCCTTAGAGATGAAATGCAGATTAACACGAAACTGGGAAGGGCTGGGACTCGCTCGGTACAATTCCAGTCCTTTCTCTTTCATGCTAGTAATGAGCAACCGTATGTTTTAAGGCAACACAGGCCAAGTCGTTGGAACTCTTTTAATATTAAGAAGGATTAATGAAAGAGCAGTAAACTAGTCTGGGCATTCATTATCACATTTTAAATGAATAACTCAAGAGACTGGGCTGCTTGGCTCAAAGTGGCCATACTGTTTATAAAAGCAAACAGAAAATAAAACAAGTAACACCCACCAATTGAAGAAGAAGGATTAAGTGCCAGGGTCCCCTTTCATAAATCACAGACATTTAACAATTTGGTAGAACTAGCATCAACAGGAGCTGCTGGCTACATTTCACACCTGTCCATTTGATGAATTTGTAAAGAAATCCATTACACACTTTGCCATTTTTGTGAGTTAGCTGGTCACTATACTAAATAAATATATTGTCTCCCTACTTCCCAAGGCTGTGTCCTCTCGAAGGAAAGAAGAACATTGTAAAAGCCAGGCTCCCATTTTTAATTCTGTTACCCATTCATCGTGTACGATATCTGCGTTAAGCAAGCTGTAAAGACAACCAGCCCCATGCTGATCCACGGAGGATAAACACAAGCATCATCTCTGTCTTGAACTCAGCTTGTAAGAAGCTACAGCACCACATTCTCATTACCTCCTGAGACGGGCAGTGACGGCCATTACCTGGCTGGGATGCCAACTGTAAGGAAGGACCCAGGGAGAGAGCATGAGCAAGGCAATACCTTCCCCGGGACGCTACAGGGCAGCTTTCCTGGGCTTGATGTTTGGTGCAGGCAGCCCTGTTGGGTTCTGTGGGGGCTGCCAGGAGGAGCTGCAGAGCCCTTTAATGTACTTTCACCACACCTGGGAGTGATTCCAGGTAATTCTAATGAGCCACCTGGAGCACTCTCAGGAGTAGGATAAAAGAAGCTGCCTCATTCCATTCGAGGCGCCAGAGTCGAGAGGTGGAGGACAAAGCTTGATAGGAGAGGAGTGGAGGCGGCAGAGAAAGAGAGGAGGAGGAAGAAGAAGAAGAAGAAAGAAGAAGGGACTGAGCATTTCTGCTGGTGCTCTTGTACTGTGAGCTGCTCCACGAGAAATAAACACATGTTGCATTGGACTTGTGCGTCTCTGTGCCTGTCTATGTCCAGTATTCCACCCCCTCCATGATTTATAATCCTGAATGAGGCAGTGTTGGGATCTGGCTGTGGTGGGGTGTTGGGGTATTTACAGGTGGTACTTGGACACACATGGGTGTTGAGAAGGCAGGCTGAGGGTGATGTCACCTTCTACCAGTCCAGCTCATGCTGCTGTCAGACAGATGGTAGAAATGAGATTCTGAGTCAGAAATTCTGAAATCGGGAGGGGGGGGGGTTGGGGAGAAAGAGAGCAGGCTTGATCTATACCTAATCTGTCCTCTTAATCTTTATAATTATAACTACCAACGTAATAATAAGCTGCATGGCAACAACTCTAGGGGAAATAGGAAATTAAGGCCGAAGCTGTCTCACTTCCAGTTAAGACTATAAAATGACATCAAAAACTGAGAATCAATGTCTCCATGATGGGACAGTTAATTTCGTGAGCTGGAATGTTAAAGGGTTGAATCACGAATTAAAGAGAAAGAAAGTACTCTCTCACCTAACAGGTCTAAACACTAAAATAGTATTTTTACAGGAGACCCACTTACTAAGCAAGGATCAGTTCCAGCTGCAAAAAGACTGGACTGGCCAAATGTTCCATTCTAGTTTTACAAAGAAAACTAGAGGGGTGGGAATTCTCATACATAGAACAGTACCATTTGTAGCATCAGATGTAGTATTGGATCCCGAAGGGAGATATGTAATGGTCATGGGAGACTTATCTAACTGTAAAATGATCTTGATAAATGTATATGCACCTAATGTTGATGATAAGGATCACCAACTAAATCAAACACCCCAGAAATATTATTATCATTGGATGCAGAAAAAGCATTCAACATGATTGAATGGACATACCTTTTTACTACATTTTACTACATTGGAGAAGTTTGGGTTTGGCCCGAACATTTGTGCATGGATTAAATTACTGTATACTAACCCAGAAGCTTCAGTTTGTATCAATAACATTTGCTCAGACTACTTTAAACTAGAACGTGGCACTAGACAAGGATGCCCCTTGTCACCGCTGCTGTTTGCAATTGCCATTGAACCACTGGCAATACATTGTCGAAATACTGATCAGATAGAGGGGATTAGCAGAGAAGGACTGGAACAGAAATTCTGAAATGAACACCTTACAAAGTTGGAACTACAGGGGTTTCTGCCCATGAACCCTTTTTTCTTTCTTTAACATATGTGGACATATCAAGATTTGTTCTTCATTTGGATAAAAGTGATATCATTTTAAAAAGAAAGAACATTTGAATTTCCTATCATTTATTCAACAAAAAATATATAGATTTGCTGTTTCCATCTGTGCTTAAATTGTGCCCACCCTTGCCTCTAAAAGCTGTTATTGCCCCCTAAAGCAGGCATTTACTATAACTGTCTAGCAGTCTCTGTGATCAACTGGGAGAAAGTTTTTCTCACCCCATCATGCAGAATGCTTTTAGCTGCGTGATGTTTGATGGGTGTTTTTTATGCACAGCCCATTTCAAATCCCCCATAGCATCATGATCGAATTCAGATCTGGGCTTTGACTTGGACAGTCCTGAAACCTCCATTTGTTTCTTTCCAGCCAGTCTTTGGTGAATTTACTTTAACTTTAGGTTTAGGGTCATTATCATATTGTCACATCCCTTTTCGGTTGAGCTTTAATCTTCTGTTAGATGGTTTCACAATAATCTCAAGTATCCTATGGATCAATGAAGAATTCATAGTGGATTCTTTGATGGTGAGTTGTCCAGGCCCTAATGCAGCAAAGCAGCCCCAAACCATAACATTTCCACCACCATGCATTATAGTTGGTATCAGGTTCTTCTGGTCAAATGCTGTCATGTCTTCTGGTACTGTGGCCAAATAACTCAATTTTATCTCTTCTGTCCAAAGCACATTGTTCAAGAAGTCATGACCTTTGCCCACATGTTCATAGAAAAATTTTAGTTTTGTCCAAATGTTCTTTCTAGATGGCAAAGGTTCCCTCTTGGCACACTTCCCATGTGTAGCCTCTTCTAATGGTAGTCTAATGCTGTTTGTCATCAACAGTGGCAAGAGCTACCTGTAGGCCCCATTATGACATTATGGGATTCTTAGAGACTTCTTTCAGCATCTTGAGTTCTGCTCTTGAGCCGAATTTGCCGGAGTAGCCTGGCCTGGAAAAGTTGACAGTTGTGTGAAATCTTCTCCACTAAATGGTCTTCCAGAGAGAGGTATTGTTGATTTTTCAATTGTTTGGAGATCTTTTTACATCCCTTCCCAGACTTATAGGCATCAGTAATCTTCTTTCTGAAGGCTTCAGAGAGCTCTTTCAATCTTGGCATGGCGATAGCACACACTTCGACAACAAAGAGCAAACTAAAGTAAATGTCTGCGGTTTTAATAAGACAGGCTCCTCTAAGATTCTCTCTAATGATGTTCTAATTATTTTCTCCTAATCTGGTGCAGTTGATTCACATTTTAGGTATTTGAGATAATGAGGAATTTGGGGGAGTATTCATTTTTCCAAAAGCAAAATACTGTATGCATTTATTTAGAGTATAAAAGACATTATTTAAGTTATACAATGGTCTAGAAGATGTAAATGTGGTGTGTTGTTTGTTATAGTATGTCACATTTATCTCTAGAGTACAGTACAGTTGAAAGGAAGATCAAATCTTGATAATTCCACACATCTAAGATAAGAAAAGAAAAAAGCATATTATCTGGTGTACTTATTTTTTAAATGACTGGATGTATATTTTCTGTTTTATGATGATGATTATTATTATTATTATTGATGTTTTAATAATATTAATAATTCTTTACATTCATAAGGTGCTTTTCTCACTACTCAAAGCAGGGAGGATCCAGCATGAAAAACCCATGATCTCCTTACGGTGAGGCAGCACTACTGTGACTCTATAATAATTTCTGTTCTATTTGTTTATGATTTACTATTTATGTACTGCGTCTTTAAGTGTGTCTATGATCCTTGTGCTCTGTGGGTGGAGCCCCAAGAGGCGGGGCCACCATAATGTCACACCTGAGGGACCCAGGTGGCTTCCCTTAGCTTGTAACTGAATGCTGTTTGGAGTTATTGTAAGTATTGCTCCTTGTTTGATCTTTCTGGTTGTTGGATTTTTTTCTTCCTTTATTTCCTAAATTTACTGTAGTGTGACAGTGTAGTGGGTCTTACTTATATTCCATTGTCTATTAGGCACATCCTTTTTGTACTTTTTTTTTCTAATTTTTCTATTCTTTAAATACATTCTCAGATTATAAATATACCTTGTTTTGAGTTGTCCAAACATTTCAGAGGTTAATTGTGGACCTCTTCCTTCTAGAGTATTTTTGTAAATAATGGGGCATTTCTTACATTTTGTACTTTTACAGCAGTTCTCCATTTATAGGCCTGCTTAGGCTGAAGCCTGCAGGTAGCAGTTGAGAGCTTGCTGTCTTTCAGTAAGCTTCCTCTGGGCTGACCAGTGAAGATGCTGTCATGCATTTGGGATTTATTTTGGAGGCCTATGCCCTTGTTGCCTTGTCTGAGACTCCACTAAATGCTATATGCTGACCTGTCTTCTTAGTCAATTGTATAATATAAAAAAATATAATCTGGTCAGCTAAAAATACAATGGTTGTGGTCAAACTGCATTTGGAGTGAAGTGATACACATTTAATACATTTAGTTTGCTCTTTATTTTCAAGAAAAAATACAGTATAGTCTTTAACTGCTTTTAAGAAGACCAAATAAAAATCAACAATGACCCCACGTTCTTCCAAAACGTCCAACCGAACATTCCCGAGAATGTGCTGAAGTGGGAAGATGAAATAACACAAACCAGAGCTCTGAAAACTCTGATAGCACAACTGATAGCAAGTGATCGCAGCATCTCATGATGGGCAGCTTATTCCTCCGCATCTCTTCCTGCATTAAAGTAGGTTTCTCTTAATCCTCTCTCCGATTCTCCAGACTCTGTTCTTTTAGTTCTCCTGTACTTATTTCATTTTCATCTTTTAGCGAAATGTCAATTTGCTCAGTCAAAAATGAACATTTGAAACAAGTCAATTTTTTCTCGCTCAGATTTAACAGTGACCTTTTATTTTAAATGTTAACTCCATATGGTAAATGCTTTGAACATTTCTATTTGTCGTTCCTTGCTGAGAGGCGAACTTATTCTTTATTATCAGACTTGCTATGCCTGCTAAAATTAATTACTTTAAATACTCAGTCTCAGAACTGGGTGTAGACCGTGTGAGATTGTAAAAACACTTCTTTTAGTTTAATATGGCAAACAACGTAAACATCACCATGAAGGCGTGTGATGTCTCAGGGTAGAAATCTTGGGTTGTTCAAAGTTTAAGATAAAAAATCTGTTAATCTGTTATAGTTAAATAGAGCACCTAGAGAACTGGGGCCTGTGTGCTCTGAAGCCTTTGCATATCTGTGCCATGAAAGAGATTGAAACATTGCTAATAATAAAAAGTTGTATGGATAACAGAAATCAAATTGGGTACACTCAAGAAATATACAAGACCATTTAAAATAAAGTGACACAATAATAATTCAGGTCAGGGTCACTGAGGGCTTTAGACTATCCTGTCATCAATGTGGGATGGCACTGGTGTTTCAAATGTGAAATGCCCATCCATGTGTCCATTTAAAAATCTGCTAATCCAATTTGTGGCCGGTGGTAACATTAAATGGAAGGTAAGACCCAATCCTAAATAGGATGTGTAGTGGCAATGCTGTGAAGATAAGGTGAGGGTAGTTCGTCCAACGTGGAGAGAGCTCAGCTGACGTGACAAGAAGTGATCTGCTCACACTGTTCAGAGACGACCTCTGCTCACCCTACTTATGGAGTTCTCCTATTATCTCACGTTACATACAAGGAAATCTCTTCCTAGCCAGATGTGGTGGGTCCACTGCTGGCCACTGAATGTTCACCACAGTGCTAATCCTCTAACTGAGATGCTTTGCTGTGTGAGTCCATTGTAATTCATTTTTTCACAAGGGTGGGATTGGCACTGTGGATGGGTGGAGTGTAGTGGTGATTCTGCACATAAAAGGTGGGGGGCTGACACAAAGAGGGTTCAGCGGATGTCAGTGTCTCTCCTTGTCTGAGTTCTGCTATTAGCTCACGCTGTAAGGAGACCTCTTCTGAGACAGATGGTACAGGTTCATAGCTGGCCACCGGCAGATCATCACACTGCAAATCTTTAAAATGAGATGCTCAATGGGGTGTGTCCATGGCAATTCTCTTGGCAACAAGGATGGATTTTTCACTGTGGACAGATGGATTATAATGGTGATACTACACAGAAAAACAGGGGGCTGACAGAGAGAGAGAGAGAGAGAGAGTCCAGGTGATGTCACCAGGAAGTGCTCCGCTCAGTGTTCAGAAATGGTGTCTGTGCGGCTGACTAAAGGAGCTCTCCTATTACCTCAAGCTGCAAGAAGACTTCTTCTAAGTCAGATGCTAAAGGTTTGCAGTTGGCCACTGACAGTTCACCACAGCATAAATCCTCTAACTGAGATGCTTTGTGGTGTGAGTCCAATTTAATTCACTACCATAAAGTGTCTTAAGAGAATAAAAGAAGAATAAAACAGACATCAGTCCATTCCAAGACATAATTGCATCCACACCTAAACTCATTCCTTCTAGACAAATCTAACCAACCTAATATCACATACTTAGGAAGTAGGCATGATCTGAGGTGCCCACAAGGACAAAGACAGACCATGCAGACTCTTTAGAGATAGCAACTGGACCAATGATGGCACTCTGAAATTCTGAGGCAGCAGAGCTAAACGCCGTGACACCTTGGATTACACGGTAAGAAGCATGACTAATCGACTCAACATTTAAACACTCAGCCAGTGCCATGTTTGTAGATCTTTTAGGTTATTATTATTTGTGACATATTTCATTGTCTCAGCCTTTTCTCTAACTGATGTGTAAGTTATCATTCTCCTTTCTTATTCTCCTTTGCCATGCTCATTTCCCAAATATTTTCCATCCTGCCACTGGCCCTGTATAGCCATACACTCTTTAAACATTTTACTTTTTCTTCTCTTGTCACCTTTCCACTTTTGATTTGGGTGTTACACATCCTTTGAATGGCTAAAGCAGGGAAATAAGAGACAATGAAGTGAGGGATAAGAACAGATTTATTTTTTCCCAAACTCAATTCATCTTCTTCCTTTGACCCCTTTCAGATTCCCTTTTCCACAAGTTTTCTATTTTGTCCACTTGGATTTTCAGTACTCATAGTTCTTATTATTTTTTCTAGTTTCTTCTGATCCACTCCTGTCTTTCAATTCTGTAAAGTCTGTAAAGTGACATCAATTATGAGTAGCACAATCCTCCACAACATTCATGTCAGCTCACACACAGATGATCCTCCTCATGCTGCATCAACATTCTATCTTTCCCTTCATTTTATACAATGTTAAGGAGTTATTCCTGTCTTCCAAAGCATCCTTTACATTCAGGGGATATGGCCTGGAAT
>NW_024386165.1:0-3000 GCF_016835505.1 Polypterus senegalus | reverse complement strand
ACAAATATCGACTTAATCAGTTTTAACTTGAAAAGATACTGACATGAAGAAGATAAGAAGTGGGCCGCTATAGGGTGCAGAAAAGAAGAGCTGCTCAGGAAACAGCAAGCGCATCAACCTCTGAGCAAACAAATGATAAACGTACAGAGAAAGAAAGAGGATGAAAACTAGGAATGCTCAAGTCAAGTGTATTCACTGCACGTTATCATGCAGTGCGCCGTTACTCGTAGATAGCCTATATTCATCAAAATATAATCATGGAATATGATCAAGGTAGTGTAAAAACAATGGGAAAAGCAAAGCCTTTAAGGTTTTTTGACAGATTAATTTTTGTTTTGTGGTTTAGTAATAAGTTTTTAAATGCAGAATTTTTGCCGACAAAAAAAAACTAAATTAATATTATTATTAAGTTGATTTATTTCTATTACCACTAAAACATTGGTACAATAAGAATAATCTTTTTTCAGCTGCTCCTGTTAGAGGTTGCCACAGCGGATCATCTTCTTCCATGTCTTTCTATCCTCGTCATCTTGTTCTGTTACACCCATCACCTGCATGTCCTCTCTCACCACATCCATAAACCTTCTCTTTGGCCTTCCTCTTTTCCTCTTGCCTGGCTGCTCTATCTTTAACATCCTTCTCCCAATATACCCAGCATCTCTCCTCTGCACATGTCTAAACCAATGCAATATCACCTCTCTGACTTTGTCTCCCAACCGTCCAACCTGAGCTGACACTGTAATGTCCTCATTTCTACTCCTGTCCATCCTCGTCATACCGAGTGCAAATCTTTAACTCTGCTACCTCCAGCTCTGTCTTCTGCTTTCTGATCAGTCCCACTGTCTCCAGTCCATATAACATAGCTGGTCTCACTACCGTCCTGTAGACCTTCCCTTTCACTCTTGCTGATACCCGTCTGTCACAAATCACTCCTGACACTCTTCTCCACCCACTCTACCCTGCCTGTGCTCTCTTCTTCACCTCTCTTCCACAATCCCTGTTACTCTGTATCGCTGATCCCAAGTATTTAAACTCATTTGCCTTCTCCAATTATACTCCATGCATCCTCACCATTCCACTGACCTCCCTCTCATTCACACACATGTATTCTGTCTTAGTGGTCCTACTGACCTTCATTCCTCTCCTCTCTAGAGCATATCTCCACCTCTTCAGGGTCTGCTCAACCTGCAACCTTTATTTACCCATGCCTTCTCCCTTACTTTGTATATACAGTGTATCTGGAAAATATTCACAGCGCATCACTTTTTCCACATTTTGTTATGTTACAGCCTTATTCCAAAATGGATTAAATTCATTTTTTTCCCTCAGAATTCTACACACAACACCCCATAATGACAACGTGAGAAAAGTTTACTTGAGGTTATTGCAAATTTATTAAAAATAAAAAAACTGTGAAATCACATGTACATAAGTATTCACAGCCTTTGCTCAATACTTTGTCGATGCACCTTTGGCAGCAATTACAGCCTCATGTCTTTTTGAATATGATGCCACAAGCTTGGCACACCTATCCTTGGCCAGTTTCGCCCATTCCTCTTTGCAGCACCTCTCAAGCTCCATCAGACTGGATGGGAAGCGTCAGTGCACAGCCATTTTAAGATCTCTCCAGAGATGTTCAATCGGATTCAAGTGCGGACTCTGGCTGGGCCACTCAAGGACATTCACAGTGTTGTCCTGAAGCCACTCCTTTGATATCTTGGCTGTGTGTTTAGGGTCGTTGTCCTGCTGAAAGATGAACTGTCACCCCAGTCTGAGGTCAAGAGCGCTCTGGAGCAGGTTTTCATCCAGGATGTCATCTTTCCCTTTATCCTGACTAGTCTCCCAGTTCCTGCCGCTGAAAATCATTCCCACAGCATGATGCTGCCACCACCATGCTTCACTGTAGGGATGGTATTGGCCTGGTGATGAGCGGTGCCTGGTTTCCTCCAAACGTGACGCCTGGCATTCACACCAAAGAGCTCAAGCTTTGTCTCATCAGACCAGAGAATTTTGTTTGTCATGGTCTGAGAGTCCTTCAGGTGCCTTTTGGCAAACTCCAGGCAGGCTGCCATGTGCCTTTTACTAAGGAGTGGCTTCCGTCTGACCACTCTACTATACAGGCCTGATTGGTGGATTGCTGCAGAGATGGTTGTCCTGCTGGAAGGTTCTCCTCTCTCCACAGAGGACCTCTGGAGCTCTGACAGAGTGACCATCGGGTTCTTGGTCACCTCCCTTCTCCACCGATCGCTCAGTTTAGATAGCCGGCCAGATCTAGGAAGAGTCCTGGTGGTGTCGAACTTCTTGCACTTACGGATGATGGAGGCCACTGTGCTCATTGGGACCTTCAAAGCAGCCAGAAATTTTTCTGTAACCTTCCCCAGATTTGTGCCTCGAGACAATCCTGTCACGGTGGTCTACAGACAATTCCTTTGACTTCATGCTTGGTTTGTGCTCTGACATGAACTATCAACTGTGGGACCTTATATAGACAGGTGTGCGCCTTTCCAAATCATGTCACATCAACTGAATTTACCACAGGTGGACTCCAATTAAGCTGCAGAAACATCTCAAGGATGATCAGGGGAAACAGGATGCACCTGAGCTCAATTTGGAGCTTCATGGCAAAGGCTGTGAATACTTATGTACATGTGCTTTCTCAGTTTTTATATTTTTAATAAATTTGCAAAAATCTCAAGTAAACTTTTTTCACGTTGACATTATGGGGTGTTGTGTGTAGAATTCTGAGGAAAAAAATGAATTTAATCCATTTTGAAATAAGGCTGTAACAGAACAAAATGTGGAAAAAGTGATGCGCTGTGAATACTTTCCGGATGCACCGTAAATATATCAGATTATCAATGTTGACGTTATATATTCTTGATTTAGCAAAGCATTTAATAAAGTACACTTAAAAAGCATACTGCACGCCATGGCCTGCACACATATCCATCTTGCTTAAATGGAAGAATCAAAACATACCTCTCGTAAGTCAACATAAAA
>NW_024386164.1:0-2689 GCF_016835505.1 Polypterus senegalus | reverse complement strand
GAAATTCTGACTTTTTATTTAATTATTTTTTATTTTATCTATCTATTTAAATTATCAGGAATTTTGGCCCAGTTCTCGGCTCTTCTCTCTTTTTCTTGGCTGCAGCGTAAATCCTGTTTGGTAGCTTTTAATTTTTTTTGTTTGTTTAGATTTCAGTTTTAACTTTCTGATTTTTGTATTATTTTTTATTTTGACTTTGAAGGTCATTTGTTGTGTAAGTTGAAATTGATTGTATGCAATGATATTTTTAAAATAAAAACAACTTAGACAATTAATAGACGTTGTGCCTGCTGATCTAATTCAGAACATCAGCGTTGACCTTCAGTGTGAGTTTCTGTTAGTAGAGTTAAGTCCCCTTTAAGTAGCTGATGGATTATCAGAGGACTTTAGGGTGATGCTATCTGAGTCTCCACTGAGTAACACCTGGGATTCTGTCAACAGATAAAGGCCATGAAGGACACAACAACACATCTTCTCTAACTCTCCCTTCTCGTGTCCCTACTCATCATCACCAGTGAAGCTCTGATGTTCTTCAAGTTCTCAGTTTTTTCTGTTGTCTTCCTATTCCACTCACCTTCATCTTGTCCATCGCCCTCCTCGTCTCCTTCAGTGTCTTCTCTCTCTCCTCAAGTCCCCTCTTGATGTCACTCAGTGTCGCCCCCAGCTGTTTCTGTTTGGACACACAAGAGGACATGCGTGGACAGATCAGCATTCACGTTCACTTTGTGATTTTTTCTTCTCTTTCTAACTCCTGATATTTTCACAACACATTTGTTTGACATTTCATGACACAACTTAGATTTGATTTAACAAACAGGAATGACAATAAAGATTAAATGAAAGGTTTAATTTAATTGATGTAAGATTGAGTTTGGGCTTGAAGAGTGCGTCAAACAAACAAGACAGTTTGAAGGCACACTGGTGTGTGAGATAGCTCTTGACGTTTAGAAGACATCACATCAACAAACTGCGAAATGTGAAGTTCACACAACACCAAAAATAATAAAAACAAACTGGAGTGCAAAGTAAAGAAACTGGTGAAAGGCCAGGAGGACTTAAAACACGTCATGTCAGTAATTAGAGGATCTACAAGGCCATTTGATATCCTGAGTCAGACATGTGAGGACGTTGTCTGCCGTTGTCATTTTCTGCAGTCAAGTAAGATACTGAAATACACAAACGATTCTGTTGAATTCATTAAGAAAGCAACTAAAAGAAATTCTAAAACTCAGAAATGATATTTTTTATATATTACTTACCTCAAGTGTTTTGTTTAGGTGACAGATTATTATTTTTAATAAAACTATGGAGATCTGCCCCCTACTCACTTCGCTTGCCCACCCCCAGGTTTGGTTCATGCGAAACTTCAAACATTTAAGATAAGATAAGTTAAGAACTTTATTCATCCCGAGGGAAATTCTTATGTCATTGGCATGTTCAGTGCAACAAGAGAAATAAAGATAGTACAATAAGGATTTAAAAAGAGAACAATAGTAATTGTGCAAATAACAGTTGTTCAAATGTACAGAATACGACAGCATATAGCAAGAATATGACAATTAAAAGTGACTTAGTACTTGTGCCTCAGTAAAATGAGCTAGCCGCTTGTGATGACATAATGGGACTAACATACCGCCACAAAGGCTGAAAAGATCACCTACAGAACGAAGAGGAGTTATAAAGCTTTATTGCACAGGTAGAAAAGATCTCCTGTGGTGTTCAGTTCTGCATTTGGGGGCAATGAGTCTTTTGCTGTGTGTGCTCTGATGGTTCCTCAAGGAGGCGTGCATGGGGTGAGAGGGGTTGTCCGTGATACTGAGGAGCTTTATCAGCATTCTCCTCTCGGACATCTCCGTCAGATCCTCTAGTTTGATGCCTAGGACAGAAGCAGCCTTTTTAATCAGCTTGTTCAGCCTGTTGTGATCAGCTGTCTTCTTCACCTCACTGCCCCAGCTCACAGCTGCAAAAAAACACCACACTCCTCATCACAGAGTGATAAAACATTGTCAGCATTTTCCTGCATACATTAAATGACCTAAGCTTCCTCATTAGGTAGAGCCGGCTATTCCCTTTCTTGATCACAGTGTCTGTGTTCTTGGACCAGTCAAGTTTACGTCAATGTGTACTCTCAGGTACCTATAGTCCTCAACTACTTCAACTTCCGTTCCTCTGATAGTGACAGGGTGGGAGGAGGAGCCCGCTTCCTAAAGTCCACCACCAGTTCCTTTGTCTTTGTGATGTTTAACTGTAAATGACTCTGCTCACACCACTCAGCAAAGCTTTCCACCACACCCTTATATTCTTCCTCCTCACCATCCAAAAAAATCATTTAAAAGTCTGTATATTACACAGATAAAACTTTGACTTTAACTACACAGTGCCACAGCACTAGTGGGGATCTGGCGCTCTGTTCTTGTTCCTGCCTCGCACTGTATTCTTGCTGGTGCTGGCATGACACTAGAAGGATAGATGGATAGAAAAATTAAACACGTGCTATGAATATAGTTCAATGTTCCTTTACAATTTTGAAGAATCGTCCTTGTAAGCTTACAGATGGCATAACGTCTATTACAGAGCTGATTGTGTGGCGATTGGGTATTTGGAGAAAGAAAAGTTAGGACAGGAATTAGAGGTTAGAACGTTTGAAAGAGACAGCACTTCTGTAATAAAGTATTTCATCGAAAGTCAC
>NW_024386163.1:0-9725 GCF_016835505.1 Polypterus senegalus | reverse complement strand
CATTCTGCACAACAATGAGGTTTTTCACCTGTGTGGATTCTTCTGTGGCTGTGAAGATAGCTTATACATGAGAACAATTTGCCACATTCTGCACAACAATAAGGTTTTTCTCCTGTGTGGATTCTTCTGTGGCTATGAAGATAGCTTATAGATGAGAACGACTTACCACATTCTGAACAACAATAAGGTTTTTCTCCTGTGTGGATTCTCCTGTGCCTCTGAAGATAGCTTTTCATTGAGAATCGTTTGCCACATTCTTTACAGCAATGGGATTTCTGTTCTCCAGTGTGAATTTGTGTGTGTTTGTTAAGATTCTTGATCTTTGGGAAATGGTTGCCACATTCATGCCAACAAAATCTTTTTTCTCCAGTGTGATTCTTTATATGCTCATGAAGATCACTTTTGTGTGTGAATTGTTTGCCACATTCCAAACATTTTTTTTCAGTATGAATTTGGATTTCTTTCTCCACTTGCTGTCGATCAGTTTTGATGGCTTCTGTCTGTGTTACTCCAGTAGCAGGGAGAGAACTGCACTGGAAAAAGGCTGCTGTTCGATTCTCTGATCCTCTTTGTGATTTCTTCATACCTTTCTCATAGTATTGAAGAGAGAGCTGATCAAATGAAGGTGGGAAGAAGCTGCCACTCTTCTGTAAATCTGAAATAACACAAACATTTTAAGTATATTTCTTCCTAACACCTTTATCCAAGGCAACTTACAACATTTGAGACACAATTAGTTACATTTCTCTTGTTTTTCCAACTGAAGCACGGGTAGGTCACGTGACTTGCTCGTGGTCACATGCTGTCAATATCTGAATTTGAACCTGCAACACAGGGTTTGATGCCCAAATTCCTAACAAGTACCCTCCTTTAAAAATAAATTAAACAGTACAAGTGAAGTGGTGGCACTAGGGTTGGAGTTACTTCATCACACTGAGGTGCCATTTATGGTCTGGACACTCCGTGTGTGGTCTTTACATGTTCTGCTGATGTCTGTTCAATTTCTCCACCTTTCTCTCATATGTGAAAGACAGGCCTGATCTGATCAATCGATCACAAATCAAAATCAGCCAATTTTCACTCCAAATTACTTGACCGACGATCAGCAAATTAGCTGAGCTTAACATTTTGTCTTGAATGATAAAAAGCATGCAAAATAAAGTTCCAACATTACTAAAATACAGAAACATGTCCTTGCCTGTCTATCGGTTTATTGCCTTCGAACAAGAGATAACAAATTTTCGTTTTGCAACACATGTACAAAAACAAGACAGTCACAGAGAATTCTCTGCTAACACGACATTGCAACAATACAAACCTTATTCATCATCTGAGAAGTCAACACAAAAGGGACTGGTGTGAAGAATGAGCTGTCCAAAGGCTGAGATGACCATCAAGCTTAGTCTAGCTCAGTCGCCTGCTCTCACTCAGCCTCCAATAATGGCAGCACTTAGAAAACTCAACCTTATAATACTGACAACAAGAATGACAAAGACTTACTGTGACAGCAAAAACAGTGGAATTCATAAGCCTGGACAACCAGCCACTTTCAATTCTGGAAGATGTCACCTTCTAGATCATTTAGATCCATGATTCCATCTGCCAGGCCACACGGATTTTACAGATGTTGTTTTGGCAGAATTGTATGTAACTGTGCACACATATATCAGTAGTCTTCTACAAGATAACATCACCAAACTCAGCTTTACTAATGACCTCTGTAGTTCAAGCACCTCTCTGGTGTCCATGCTGAGCCTTACTTTGCACTGGACAAATGAAAACTCTGAACTGAAACAAGTGACTCTCCTCTGCCAAGAATTCACAATCCAGCATAAAAGTGAAGCCCTTGTGGCCAAGTGAGACAACATGCTCTGAGCCTGTAACTTTACAAAACAGAGAGTGTATGTCTAACTGTGTGATAATACTAAGAATATCACAAAGACCGTGGGAGATGCTGACTTACCAGCCTACCATGCACCGCACTCACCATTCAATTCAGTGACTGTATTAGGTTGCAAAATTGGCCACCTGATGCATTCTGCCCCAACTTACTCAGAGTTTGAAAATATTTTAAAAACAACCTGACCAGCCCATGAGATGTTTATAGTAGTTTATACACTACCAAAGGGAGTAAAAATGGATATCAGTGGCTTAATTAGCTTACTATAACATCACAATCTTCTCTTCTGCACAGTGAAAATGAATATAAAATATGGTCTCCCACTCAAAACCTACTGAAGTGACAACTAGAGGAGTTTGCTCATTGAGTGTACCTGCCACAGATGTCATACCGGTCACCAGGGCTCTAGAGAGTCATTGGCTATTGCACGGGAACTAACAGGGGTCATTCCGTCTGTTTGTATCCCTAAGGAAGTCCTTACGGACTCCGAGACATTCAGGGAGACTACCAAGTTACTTAAAATAAAGCATGACCGCGGTGTATCATTCTCAAACCGACTGTCTAGTTGAGAGGTTTAATCAGACTCTCAAACAAATTCTTCACAAGGTGGTAAGGTCAGCAGGGACGGGAGGAACTGGTATCAGCACCACCAGCCCATGCTCTTTGACTATCGGGGAGGCCCATAAGCCTCTACAGGGTTCTCGCCTTTTAAATTAGGATGGCAACCTCAGGGAATATTGGATATTTTGAAAGTAAGATGGGAAGGAGAGGCTCGTCCTCCTATCAATATATTAGAATATATTGCACAATTGCACAATCGATTTGGAAAAATTCAACCTATATTAAAAAGTCACATGGAAGAGGTGCAAGCAGCACAGGCCCACTATTATGACCGTGGTACAACCTTCCAAGAATTACATCTATGGGATTGTGTCATGGTTTTGGTTTCTACCTCCAATTTTAAATTGCTAGCACATTGGCAAGGCCATTATGAAGTTAAGGAGAGGAAAGGACTCGTTGACTATTTCGTGAAACAACTCAATCGTCAACCGAGCGAGTGGGTTTATCATGTAAACTTACTGAAGCTGTGGAAGGAAAGGGTTCCCAGTCCTTCCCCTGCTCAGCCTTGGTCATTCTTTGCTCAGAAAATTATCCTTAACTTTGGCACCGAGTTATAGACAGAGTTGGGAGCCCGAAGCAGCTATCCTATCCTTCCCAGAGGTAGTGAGCAAAAACCTGGAAGGACCACTCTGACTGCACACGACATAGTAACAGATCCTGGGGTTATTGTTCGAGAGTGCCCTTGTCGGCTTCCCAAAGCAAAGAAAGCAGAAGTGGAGCTTGAAATGAAGGGCATGCTGGAACTAGGAGTAACGTAGGAAAGATATAGTCCCTGGTACAGTCCGATAGTCTTGGTTAGTAAGTCTGATGTGAGGATGGAGGTTTAACAATGACTTCTCTTGACTTAGTCTCCCAATTTGATGCTTATCCAATGTCTTCAGTGGACGACCACCTTGAGAGACTTGGACAGGCAAATGTTTTGACTTTTTGAATTAGGCCAATCAAACAAATGTAATCCAATACAGAAGCTATGCTGTAAGAGTGTATTCTTGTAAGACAAATGTACTAAACTAACTTTTAAGGTAGCTTTTGATATTGTATAACCAATTATTATGTGTCATGATCATTATGTGTGAAATGTGAGCTATAAGAATGTGCTTTGCATTAACTGACAATATAACAGTAACCCTTTTATAAGCTGAAATAAGATTCTTAAATTGTAACTGCCACATAGCCATTGAAGTGTTGTAACCCTAATGGTGCAGAAGAATAGGGAATTACATGTTTTGCAAAGTGCTGTCTCTGTAACTGCCTTGTAAAACTAGCCTAAGCTGGGACTGTGAGTGTGCCGACAGTTCCTCTTATCTAAAGACTACCGTGTACTTCTGCACGTACTGATCTAATGTGTCATCTTGAGCTACTTGCAAAATCTGCGTGGCCTCAAATGAACTGCCATACTTCATCTTTTTGTTTAGTAAAAAAGTATAAAAAGAGGGAAACTCCGTGCTGACGGGAGGCTGTCTGTAGTTAACTGAGCTGACAGCTGCTGCAGCCTCCTGCTCACCAAGAATAAAGAAATTGCTTTTTACTTTACATTGGGGTCTGTCTCCTGTTGTTCCTGGCTTTCAGCGACCACATGGATCATGAAACCCTACAGCGGATGGCCCTGCACAAGGAGTCAACTCCACGGGTAACTAGGTGGTTTCCTGATCTCCAACCGTATACATTTTTGCTGGTTCATGGAAAGGGTTCTCTCCATGCCAATGCCGATGTTCTCTCTCTCAAGTTCACGACCTCTCAGTTAAGGTCGCCCGACCAGATGGGTCTGGGCTGAGGGGGGGAATTGTCACACATGTGCAACTGGGAGACAGCTAAACGGTCTGAAGGAAAGAAATTCCATGCCAGACCAGAGGGTGGCAAAGAGCACTGACCGTCTCTTTCAATCCCTTGCAGATAATCCACCGTAAATCCCACAGGGTTCCAGCATTATATACATATATATACATATATACATATATATACATATATATATATATATATATATATATATATAAGGTAACCTATTGTTTGTTATCATGCACCCGAGCAGGTGGTCTTTATTCAAGTTCAATTAACTGTGTTCCCCACTCTCATTTCAATCTTCAAAAATATATCAAAGCAACCAACATTAGAATTTATAAACGCACTCTTTCTTTAATATTTAATCACATTACTCACTTATTCCAACACTCCCAGGTGACTCTTCTCCTTCTCTCCCATTTCCCTCGGCGATTTTCTCTTCAGACTCTAATAACTCTGATTTCAGCTCTGCAGGATTCTCCTGTGTAGCCAGTCGTCCCGTATTAGAGGACCAGGGCTGTAAACTGGATGGAGATTCTTCATAGGCATCTTGCTTGAAAATATCCTCAGTTTCATGCTTTTGAAGATCAAGACCAATGGAGAAATCATTCAAATCCTCAGCTTTAATAGCAGTAGTCAACCACTTGCCCTCCTCCTCCTCTTTAAAAACTGAAATTCTTTCTTCGTGATCCTCCAGTTTCACACACACATCCTCTGGTGTGAGCCACTCACAGTCCTCTTCTTTAATGTCCACCGTTCTTTCCCCCACGCCATCTTCTTTGGCAGAGGCCATGCTCTGTGGTAAACTCTTCTCTCTCTTTAAGTGTCTGCCCTTCTCTTCTCACATGGACAGCCCTGAGCTGGAGGCCATTAGACACCTTATTGTATGGCCGTGTGAAATGGGAAAGCCCTGTGAACATAAAAGTAGGAGAATTAACATCATAAAGTCAGTAAAGAAAAAGAGCACACTTCAGGGTCACAGTGCCCTCCATAAGGTTTGGGTCAAAGACACATTTTTCTTGATTTCCTCCTCTGCTTCACAGTTTAAAATTACAAATAAAACAATTCAGATGTGATCGAAGTGCACTGCAGATCTTCATTATAGGGGATTTGCATACATTTCAGTGCCACCATGTAGATATGACAACACTTTATCTACATGGCACCAACATGTTTGGACACAGCAATGGCAGATCTGTTAAAGCTGTCATATTTAGGGCTTTGTTGAATATCCTCGCTGGACTTGAACTGCGCATCGGGAGCTTCATTCTGTTAAGTTGTTAAATTCTATATCTTATATATGTGCTCCTATTTGTGGGATTATAGGATATCCCAACTGCGAGAAGGACATTAGGGGTTTGAGGAGAGTGGGTTTGTAGGAGGTTACTCATGATGGTGTGTTTTATGGGAGAGAAGAAGAAAAAGTGTGTGACTAACATCAAAGGTGTTGTGTTGTTATTAAAGTTTAACATTCATAGTAGAGGATGGCTGATAATTATAGAATCCTGACTGCATTTGACAAGAGAAAGAAATACGAGAGCTGGAATAATGAAGATTTAAAATGGACATGAGTTTAGAAATAACAAACACACACTTGGGGTTGGACTGTCGCTTACAGGGAGAGCATTGAGATGTCAATTTGAGCAGAAGATCTGAAGATAAAGGTGCGACTAATATGATAGAAAGGCTTGATGTCGTGTTTAAAGGAGAAAAAGGATCGTATCTATGAGGATATTCAGATTTTACATAGTTAAAAGGACAAGTGCAGTTTATATGTTGGATTAGATCATCGATTTGGAGCAGAGATACTCCTCATGGGTAATTCCACGTCAAATCATCACACTTTTGGAGCTCATCATCACAGATTTTAACAAAACCAAATTTTCAGGAGATGCTCATGACATTAAAATGTAGCTTTAGTGAACAATTGTCCAATTTTAAAATATAGGGTTTTTTTTTTTACTATTCAAATTTTTATATTATAACCACTCATAACACAGTCATTTTTTCATTTTGGGGATAGCATAGTATTTTCACATTCTACAGAGCTGGAAAAGATCTTTAAAACGACATGAGAACCATTTCTGATCAACTTCTATTTAGGTAGAAATAGCCAGTCAAAGTCCTAATCCAGCACAGTGTTCAAACTTTGTTATCTTAATTCTCCTTATTATTGATGATCCAATTTCAGTTCCATGGGTCACTCAGGTGACCAAATCAGCAGGCCAAGTCTCGTTAAAATCTGTGACGATGAGGTCCATAAGTGTGATGATGTGACATGGAGTGACCTGCATGTGTAGATATAACATGGCTGTCCTGATGCTGTGCAAGCTTTTAAGCTGCTGGACATGACGTGTTTAGATACAAACCAAAGGCAGCTGGCATTAACAACATGGATGGCACTTACTTTTGCTTCAATTAAATTGGCACCAATGACAATTTTTGTAGTAAAGTCCAGTCTGGTAACAATGGGCATTACTGTCACTCATGAAACTGCGTATTTCACCAGTCAGAGACAACACAACAGGTGGCATTCGCAGCATAGCCAGAAGAAGTCGCCATTGCCAGGCAATAATCTGTTAGACAAATATGGAAGGAGATCAAAATGCATTATCATCAGAGCACTGGGCTAAAGACAACAGAAAAATAAATGAACAGGTGATAATAACAGAGGAGACTGGAGAATACAGAGGACTGTGAAGAATGAAACATGTTGTCATTTACAAAGGAATCAAACTCAGACACATTTAGTGTTTTGGTCAAATCTTTAGGATTAGCGGTAATTGACTCTACTTGAACACTCACAGTCTATGGAGAGAAACGCTTAGATAATGACATTAGTCAGCCTGACCAGAATGAAGTCACAAAGTTGAGGAACTCAAACATTTCAAGCAGCAGAGCTTTCATATTTGGAGGTGATGAAGTTGTGTATTCCACCAGTGTTGTAAAGACAAAGAGACCATCAGAAATTGTGACACAATTCATTCATTCGTTTTCAGATAAGAGTACATGGAGCTCCTCAGAAACTACTTAGTGATAATGGTGAGGAATCAGAGAGATGGCAGAGAATGTTAACATTGAAACAAAGACCACCGCTGCATACAGTCCTGGGGTAATGGACTACCTGAGAGACACAATCAGACACTCACAGACATTATACAGAAAGTGATAAAGAATACCAGATGTGACTGGTTAGTGCCAGATTAGCACCACGGGGCACTAATGGTAAAGAATACCATGCACAATATTTATGGGTACAGCTCATATCAGCCGGTGTTTAGCTGAAATCCAAATCTTCCTTGTGTTCTCGTGGACTGACCACCCGCCCTAGCGCCACTAGGAGTGTGTCAGTGGAGCACATATTCCAGCGCTGCACACTCCAAGAAGAGCATTTACTGAAGCCGAGTGTTCAGAGTGAATACGGCGAGCACTCCAGAGACAGGTTAATTCTGAAAATGATAAATCTGAGACAAAGTGGACCACAAAAGAGTGGACTGTGCAGAATGGAAGGGACCTGCAGATGTCATTGGACAGGATGGAGTTGTGAAATGTGTCAGACGTGGAGGTGCTCTTGGAAGGGCCCACCATTCTAGACTACGTCAAGTCAATGGTAAAGGTGACAATCAACATACCACCAGCTGTGAGAGAGATGGAGAGAGAGATTTATCTAACACTACATCAGATAATGAAGACACTGGAGATGAGAAGGAGACTCTAAACTCTTCAGTCCCAGTAGAAGATGTCGATATTGAAGTTGATCAGACTCACAAGTTAAGACGGAGTCATTGTGTTTGTCTAAAAAAGGGGCAAACTGTGAGATATGTGGACAGAGATGGTGGCATACAGATAAAGAATTAGATTGGGCTGGCAAATAAGAAATTGGTATAATTCAGAGTTTACTGATCCTGAGAGCACTGCTGACACTGAAGGGTCTGTTGACACATCAAGTGTGGATAATCTGCAAGATGAACCAGAAACTAATGAACTGCAACTATGGGACTTGTGTGTGGAAATCACGGAGATATCAGCTGAGTCAGCAAAGCGGGAAGAGATAAGCAGCTGGAAATGAAATGGAGCATCTGAGGAGGTGGAAAACCACAAGATAGATCTGCCCTTTTAAAAAAAACACCAAAAAATGAATTAATTTAAATTATTTCTAATAGGTCTCAATATAAGACAGACTGCTGGAAATGAAACCTGAACACGCCCTGTAAAGTTACATCGTTCGACGCAATTTAATAAAGTTTACCGATGTCGGCTTTAGGAGAAAAAACACAAAGAACTGAACGACGGCGCCGTGCGGGAGCGAGCGGCTGAACAAGCGCGTGCCCGACAGACAGCACAATTCGGAGCATGCGCGAAATCAAAAGGCGAAGCGGCACAGAAAAGTGCACGAGCGCGAACAGAGCAGAAGCAATCCCGAGTTAACGCGCCTCCGCCAAGTCAGATGTAGCATTACATTTCACGGGACACCGACCAGAAAATAAAGTAACGTAGCAGCAGCTAAACGTGCGCGACCCGCGTCATCCACAATAACCTCGTGAAGGTGCGATTTGCTGTGCCGCCTCCTAATCCACGTGGAGCTCAATCCCCAACATTTACAAGAGAACCACGCGGCGTCAGTCACATTTAAAGCCACCCAGCATGTCGCGATCTTCCTCACTGTTGACATTTCCACCCGTACGCGATCCCCACGTTCGACTTTGTCTCACCTTCCGCAACTTTGGTTGATCTTGTGGCCGTGAAAAAAATCGTAGCGCAAGGGTCTCCTAAAATCAAACTAGTGATGTGCTGCTCGATACTGAAGTGTAAAGCTCTCTAAGCTCCGCTATGATTGTTGTTTGAAATGCGCCCGTCACGTGATTTTGAGGCACGCTAGCGTCATGACGTCATTGATATTCGCGTCATAAACGTAGAATAACTAGAGGACGCATGCTCAGCAGAATCGTACGTCAACGTCGCCGCCATATTGCGAGTGGCACTGCTGTGGCGTGAAGGGATGGATAAGATGCCTTACACGTGCTGCTTGGGATTGTACAAACTGCTGTACGCTCCAAACCAGATCACAGTGATTACATTTCATAGGTAAGGCTGAACAATTATTTTGGTTATATTTGGCCATTTGAAAATCCCGTTTTATAATCTTAACTTTAGCTACGGCAGGCTAAGCAAGCAAAGCTATGCATTTATGTGGTCAAGCGAGCCTCCAAACAATGTTTTGGCTAAACGTATTTAGTCACTAACTATGTAGATTGCTGTTAGCTGTTAACATTTCTCAAACTAGATGATTTTTTTCTCAAGGAGAACATTGAGGAAACACAGTTTGAAATTGACAACCATCATTTTATGCTCATGTCTTCCACAAACTAAGGCTGCACCACATTGCCAGACTGAATACTCTCAAATTTCAGGATCTGAGTGAGCG
>NW_024386162.1:0-17165 GCF_016835505.1 Polypterus senegalus | reverse complement strand
AATATTTTAACATGGAGGTTTATAAGGCTTAAAAATATATAACATACAAACATATGGTTTCTACTGCAGATTTTCATCTATCGTGGGGGTTCTGGAATGCAACCTCCGCGATCGAGGAGGGATTACTTATACTCATAATGCGCCAAAAATAAGATTTAATCACACTTTGCATTCCAAGCAAAAGGAAATTTTTTGTTAGAATTAGAATATCAATTAAGACCGATGCAAAAAAGGATTTTTAGAAATGTTGGCCAACTGAAAGGTACGGACATATAAAGTATGAGCATGTACAGCACTCAATATTTAGTTGGGGCCCTTCGCCTGGATTACTGCAGCAATGCGGCGGGGGCATGGACTCGATCAGTCTATGGCACTGTCAGGTGTTATGAGAGCCCATGTTGCTCTGATAGTGGCCTTCAGGTCTTCTGAATTGTTGGGTCTGGCGATGCATCTTCCTCTTCATAATACCCCATGATTTTCTATGGGGTTAAGGTCAGCGAGTTGCTGGCCAATCAAGAACAGGGATACTATGGTCCTTAAACCAGGTACTGGTAGCTTTGGCACTTTGTCAGGTGCCAGGTCCTGTTGGAAAATGAAATCTGCATCTCCATAAAGTTCATCAGTAGCAGGAAGCATGAAGTGCTCTAAAACTTCCTGGTAGACGGCTCGTTGACCTTGGACCTCAGAAAACACAATGGACCAACACCAGCAGATGACATGGCCCCCAAACCATCACCGATGTGGAAACTTTACACTGACCTCAAGCAACGTGGATTCTGTGCCTCTCTCTCTGTCTCCAGACTCTGGGACCTTGATTTCCAAAGGAAATGCAAAATTTATTTTATCAGAGAACATAACTTTGGACCACACAGCAGCAGTTTTGTCTTTTAGCCCAGGCGAGACGCTTCTGACGCTGTCTCTTGTTTAAGAGTGGCTTGACACAAGGAATGCAACAGCTGAAACCCATGTCTTGCACGCCTGTGCGTGGTGGTTCGTGAAGCACTGACTCCAGCTGCAATCCACTTGTGAATCTCCCCACAGTTTTGAATGGGTTTGTTTCACAACCTCTCCAGGGTGTGGTTATCCCTATTGCTTATACACTTTTTCTACCACATCTTGTCCTTCCCTTTGCCTCTCTGTTAATATGCTTGGACACAGAGCTCTGTGAACAGCCAGCCTCCTTTAGCAATGGCATTTTGTGTCTTGCCCTCCTTGTCAAGGTGTCAATAGTCGCCTTTTGGGAAAACTGTTAAGTCAGCAGTCCTTCCCATGATTTGTGTAGCCTACAGAACTAGACTGAGAGACCATTTAAAGGCTTTTGCAGGTGTTTTGAGTTAATTAGCTGATTAGAGTGTGGCACCAGGTGTCTTCAATATTAAACCTTTCATAATATTATAATTTTCTGAGATACTGAATTTGGGACTTTAATTAGTTGTCAGTTATAATCATCAAAATTAAAAGAAATAAACATTTGTAATACATCAGTCTGTGTGTAATGAATGAATCTAATATACAAGTTTCACTTTTTGAATGGAATTACTGAAATAAATTTTATGACCAGCACCTGTATATGCATATATATGTATATATATATATATATGTGTGTGTTCTGTGTGTGTATATATATATATATTTTGTATTGACGGACAGGGGTCCCATGCCCGACCGGACGCCTCTGATGATACGCCCGGGAGCCATCATGGACATTGCACCTCCCGGGCTGGGGCAGTCTCCCTGGCAGTGGATTCCTCCTCAATCTCCCCGAGGCTCCATGGGACATGGAGTCCACCACAGCACCCGGTTGGGAGATGGGGTGGCCGCTAGGGGTGCTGCAGAGATCCAGCCACCACACTGGCGGTTTATCAGCCCCACCGGAGGTGCAATTAAGATCAGCTGGTCAGGCACCTGGATCACTCGGTGGGGCATAAAGGGCCGCCTCCCAGCAATCGAGGCCAGAATCGGGAGGAAGAGGACGAGGTTGCCAGGGAGGAGTGGTGGAACAGGAAAGTTTGTTTTTTTGTGTGTTTGTGCTTTGGACTGTGTTTGGGCTGTGTGGCACGGGGAAGACGTGTCACACAGCTGAAGAAAAATAAAAAGCCTTTGAGTGTGAACACGTCTCAGCGGTCTGTGCCGGGTCGGGTGCTATATAGCCTTGTTTAATATATATATAGTATATGTATATATATGTATGTGTGTATATATAGTGTATATATATATATGTATCTATATACAGTATATGTGTATGTGTGTATATATATATGTTTGTGTGTGTATATATATATATATATATATATATATATATATATATATATATATATTTTTGCCAAGCAACACTCATGAAATGACAACACAATTACATTGTCAATCATGTTAGTTATTATTAAAATGTTTCTTTTCTTTTCATTACTTTTAACACAATACTTCTCCGCTTAATCGGGTATTTTGAGTTAAAGATAAAGCAAATTAATTATGTTTCACTTAGTGTCTGCTTAAAGCAAATTGCCTTTTTCCCACCACGCTATTTTCACAAAACTAAATTAAATAACCAATTGGTCTCAAAAGGGGCAAGTGAATAAACAGCAGGGGTAAGAGACATTCCAGTCACAACTGAAAAGTCTTCATAAGTGTCAAAGAATACATGATCTAAAATGAGTAAATATTATAACAAACACACAAACAGGAGAGACACAGAGAAACATCACAGGATGAGCAATGTACACCCTTGTGGCAGTTTATAGTTCACGCAAAATGTGTATGTGCACGATATATAGCTCCTATGTGTTCCTAGCATTCATTTATTGTGTCCTCTAAGCACATCCTCAGAAGTTAATGTGACAGTACCAGCAAAAAAGAATATGTAAAATTTATAATATTGCAACTCTCTGCACATTTAGAATCCTTAGATTTATACTTGATATCAATTTCATGATGAAATGTATTGAAGTACAGTATATATGTTACATTTTACAGATAAATCGTTAACTTTGTTTAAATAATGAATACTGTTAATAATTCATATGGGTGCACGATGGCAGTGCAGTAGCGCTGCTAGCCTCTCAGGGAGTCATGTCATTGATGTTCCCTGCCTGGAGTTTTACATGCTTTCCTGGTGGGTTTTCCAGTGTGCCCCGTTCCTTCAAAAGACATGAAGGTTTGGGATTTGGTGATGCTAAATAACACTATTGTATGTGTGTGCTTGTGTTCACCTTACGATGAGCTGATGCCCGTCCAGGGATTTTGTTTCTGTCTCATGACGTGCTTGCTAGAATGGACACATCCCTGGATTGATGGATGTAATCATTAAACATCCATCCTTTTCAGAGATATTGTAGATAGAGTGTCCTTAATTGATGTTTCATGGAATTCAATACAGCAAAGTTGAATGTTTTCTCAACATGATGATATCTCGACTGTCACCTAGTGGAATCTTCCAGATTTACATAAAGTCGTAGCAAGTATAAACAGTACAATGCTTGATAGCAGTAGTATCTGCTGGAGCATGTGTGCGCACATGAAGTATAACCCTGGCCTTGACATAGGAGTGTATTCAATGTTGTAATGAAAACAAGCAAACTCTTCATCCATTCTCATCCAAATTCTTGTCCTCAAATCTGCTGCTTTCGACAGCTGAACTGAAAACCCAAAGAGAGAAGATAGACAGGAAGTGATATGAGTATTTTGTCTTTTAGGATGAGCAAGTTTGTGAGCTGACCTCAAATGGTAGGCTGAATTCAAAAATTGGGAAATTAATCTCACAATACACAGCAGATCTTGTACTGTTTTACTTAATTTCAGTTATTATCATTATTCATTTCTTTATTAAGGTTCTCTTTAAATTCACTATTTCTGTATATGTTAGCATCTTTAGATTAATCAGGTATCAGTGTACTATATTTCTCTCTTTCAGTCTGTATAAATATATATAGTGTGTATATGTTTTGTCTTGTTAGTTTTATATTTTGGTTTTGTATTTTCTGCCAAACTAAAAGATCATTCACTTTTCTGTAACATAATACAAGAGTTGTGCAGTATGTACTATTGAATGCATAGTTAATAATTACTAGAATAACTTGTATCGATTACTTAAATAAACCTCAATGATACGCTAGTAAAACCTTCCAACTCTGAATCAAGTTTGCTTTTATTAAACCCTCACACCTGTAGAAACATCTTCTTTCAAGAGAGGCTAAATGGCTGCAGCAGTCAGCTAAGAGGGTTATCCAGTAAATTAAAAGTTTAGATTGTGAAATATGGCTGGCTAGTCAGCCGCTATACCCCAGGCTGCCAGGTGGAGCTCTCCCTTCAGCATGGAGGTGCCCGGAATAAAGCAGGAACCATGGACAGTGGACAGTGGAGTTTTCCTTTACAGCCCTGCTGGATACCTTTAGACCAACAGAGGAGCTCAGGAGGCCCAGAGACTCTACGCATTTATAAGCCAGAAGTCACAGTCTTAGTCACAGCGACAGGAGGAATGACGTACTTGAATGAAAAAGAAGACTTTTGATCTGACCCGGAAGTGATAGGAGCTCACATGGACTGAAGGATCGAAACACTTCGGTCAGGAAAAAAGGAGTGTGGAGATCCCAGTTGTTGAGCTGAGCTGGGTGGAAGGTGAACACCTCTAAGTGGAGGATTATTGAATGTGGATTATTATTGTTTATAGTATGAGTATAGTGGAGTGGAGGGTGCTTTGTGCACGTGTAGTCTAAATAAAAATTATATTTGGACTTTTACCTGGTATCTGCCAAGTCCGAGGGTTCAAGGGATGACAGCCTATCTGTCACAAGATATTTATTCACTTTGTTGAGATCCTGTTCATCAGTATAATTAAAGGTAACTTGTTAAACTACTATAGTGTTTTCAATTTAAAAAACATGAAACTTTTATGCATATTGTCGCTAGAAGCATATTGTGTGCGTGGAGGCGTGATCACGGGGGCTGGGTGGCACTGCCCCAGAACAAGCCGCCACCCTCTATGCTCTGTCTGTCCAATTAAAACTCTGCAGAAGAATAACATTTGATTTTCACAGTTCACTAGCCCACATTTTGCAGACGCTTTGAACCTGTTGACCATTTTAATTAAAAAAGCATATCGTCCATCTTCTTTTATTTTCTGGTTGGTAACACCAAAGGCTATTCATGGTGGCTTATTAAAAGCAGACATCTTCAACCTCTGTCCCTCCGCGAGCTGTGGCTCCCGGTTGAGCCCAGCACCGCTGCCTCAACACGCAACCAGCGCACCCACGCTGGGAACTGAAACTCAAAATGTAGATAAGCCTCCCACAATCCTCCAGCCTCAACATGTCGGGTACTCCAAACCTCTGCCTTCAACAAAATATACAGTCCGGCCTGCCTGACTTAAATATGTATAGCCCATCCCAGCCCATTTTATATTATCTCAAGCCGCAAAGACACTCAGATGTTGGGCAAGTGGTACGCCACACGCTTGAATATTCTGTTGTCCGTGATGCCAGCCTTTGCTTTGCCGCAAATCTAGTGTTTCCAATTCAGACCGTAAGGACATATTCACCAAACACGGCTACACTAATTGGAAAAAGCTCTAGAAAAAGCGTTGGCGGTTTCCACAAACACATGTCTAGTATCCTGCATGTCAGAGCCATGTCTGCATGAGCAAGAGTATCGGCACCGGGCAGAGCGGTTGAAAGCATAGTTCAACTACTGGTCCAACCAGATACAAAGAATAGATATTATGTAAAACATTGGGGAGGCTGTTCAGTTCCTTGCAGTCAAGAACTGGCTCTGCATGGTCATAATCACGAAGTGGAGGGAAGGACTTTTCCTTAAGTTCTTTGATTACACAATCAAAAAGATGCCAAACTTGCAGAAATTGTAAAATACATCCCAGACGACGCAAAATACACATCCAATGTAATTCAAAATGAAATAATTGAGGACTGTCAAAATGGTGGTAAAAGATACTAGGACCAAATATGAAAAGATGACTACTTTGCATTAAAAGTGATTGTACTAGGATTGCTGTAACATTGAAAATTTGTCTGTAGTGATTAGATTTGCCCAAAACTCCATCCCTGAAGAACACCTGATTGGCTTAATTGAACTCAATCAGCTTGATGCTGAATATATTTGTAACCAATTCAGTGTTTTGATGGTGCTTCTGTCTGTCTAGGGCAAGAGGTGGTGTCCAGGCTTTGTTAAAAAACAAAGTTGTTAAGTATATTCCATATGTACACTGCTACAACCACCACCTCCATTTACCACTTATACATGCAATGGAATCAGAACCTCTGGCTAAGAAGTTCTTTGACTGGTCAAATTCATTGAACACTTTTTGTCACAGACATATGTTTCACACAATACAATACACCCACACTGACAACACTTCTAGAAATATGATGGACTAGTCATTATGATGTCACAGAGTCCATTGTCAACAATGAGGAAGCTATAAGGGGACTTCTCTCAGAGGTAGCAGAGGCTGACACTGCCTTTGACATTTGATAGAGGCATGTGGTCTTTTTGACCCAATTAAAAAGTAGAATTTCTTCAATACAGGAAAATTCCTCCTTCATGTGCTTGGTGTGCTGAAATCAGCAATGCAATTCTACATGCACATGCAGTGGATTTGTGAACTGCTGGAGAGGTGGTGACAGCTTCACTGGCCACAATGAAGGGAGGCCCCACCAATTCGCTCAAAGGAAACAGAAAGTTAATTCACAGCTTGATAATAGTATTGTCGGTTCACAGCTTGGGCATGGTGACTCTGATGAACAAATTGCTCCTAATTAGACTTTTTAAAGGGCTATGTTCAGCGTTCTTGATAGAGCTATTGTGGAAATGGAGACAAGATTCTCTCAGAGAAATGTTGAATTATTGAGGCCACATATGCTTCCTGCCAAAATCAGAATTATTTCTTGATCATTTCTCCTGAAACCACTTCAGGCACTTGCAGGCACAGAGTAAAACAGCATGAGCTTGCAAAATGAAATTCTGTGCAAAAGCATGTTGATTAATGCCAGCTGATGCTGATCTCTCTGAGCATGCAAATGCATTCAGTCAGAAGCTTCCAGTGCATTAAATGAGATACTGTGTCTTCCAGCTGCATGCGAAGCTCTTTCTCTACTTTGAACCCGCTTTCACTCTACTCGCCGAACAATGCTGCTTCAAGGAAGAGAATTTAGATCATTCTGGCACATGAGAAAAATATCACAGAAAATCTAGACAGAATTAATTTATTTCAGAATTTGCCCAAAGAGTAACTGCAGACGTTTAGATAATATCCAGGTAAACACTGAAACTGATATCCTATAGCCTCCCTAATGACTACAATAGCATCTTTTTGTTCTTGCTCTCATATGATGTATACATTTGCTTTATTGATATTTACCTTGTAGATGTAGTCTATATTTGTTCACAAAATAATAAAGTTCCATTGCCTCTGTTAATTTTATTGAACAATAGAATGATTTATGCCCCTATTTTTGCTTTTATATGTATATTAAACTATGTTGTTATTATATTTGACCCCTACAAAATGGGATGGCTGAATTTTTGCCCCCAGACAAGCCAAATGCCACCCACTCATGATGTTCTGGTCACACCTCTGATTGTGTTGAAAATCTGTTGAGGGTTTTGTAATATTTCAATAAGCATTAAGGTTTTGGATACATTCTGTATTTGCATTTATACAAATTGCTTACAGTTTTCAATGGACTGAGCATATATTAAAGTTTTCATTTTGTCTTCATAGTAGGCTTGTGGAGAAGTTATGAAAGTCAATCAACTGATCAATCTTTAACTGTAGTGTATATAACACATTTGCAATGTGCCTTATTTTCAAATAAGTTTACAGTACAATATTTAAAAATTTAACAGTTGAATATTACAACATAAGAATAATGATGCTAAAGAAAAGACACAAATGCAAACTACTGGAGTCCCTGAAACGCCAGTAACAAAGGTGGATTTACACAGTAAGTGTAGTAAAAGAACACATTGTACAGTCTGTAATAGCTATGGAGTATAATTACAAAGCATACATAACAATATTGATAAACATAGTAACATGTGAGCAACATAAATCAAGCATAATTATGGAACAAAACCACAAGTTATAGAAAAGGGTAATATAATTTTAATGGATCTGTCAAGGATAGAAAACCTAGTCAGCAAGGTAGTGACAGTGCAATTATTTTAAATAGTAGGTCTATGAAACATATAGATAGAGGAATAAAAGAGTCCCAAAGGATTTGGGTAGTCTTGAGTCTGGAACTGAACATTTATTCATATAGAACCTGGAAATAGACTAGGAAGAGAGATCAGACCATACACTCCACAAAGCTGAGTAATTGTTTGTTAAGAGCTGCAAAATAGGGCAGTGTCAAAAGATCTCAAGTACATTGGTATAAGAACAAACAAGTTAGTAACAGGGTATTTGAGACAGGAAGCATAAGAAGTGATGTAGTAAATTCATAGGATTTGGAGGTATTATAAAGAATAGTTAATCCCAAGAAATATTTATGGTAGATTTAAAGCTTTGCTGAAGTGTTTCCTGTGCAGTAAAGTATACCGAGAGTACAGACAGATTCTTTTCCATCCTTAGTACTAACAGAGAGGCATCTGATCAATTTCCAAATTCATTCTAAATCATGACAATTACCCCAAACACACAGCCAAAATCATAAAAATAACTATTTGTGTGGAAAGGAAGAAGGACATCTCATGCAATAGATGGTATGACCTACACTAAAAGCCATGATCAGAACATTATTTAGACATTCTGGGATTGTTTGCAGACACAGAAGCAATTAGGTCACAAAGTTTACAGTGGAACTGGTGCAAATTCTCAGGAGTCCAGAAACAAGTGACCATGTGAGGACCTTCATAAACCACATGCAAGTGTGCCTAAGAGAATTGCTACTTCAATGGGTGTCATACCAAATATTGGTGTATTTATGTTTTTTTCTGTTTAGTGCACCTTCCAGAAGATTTCTCGATTTTTGATTAGAAAAAATGTTCATGGGTTTATTTCTGAAACAATTACATTACTGTATATCCAGATTGGTTCAGTCTATATTATATAAAACCAAAGGCTTCTTCTATCCATACTACCAGAGATTGTTGTAAAGCAAACATGAATATCTAATATTCCAGTGGTCAAAACAAAATGAAAGCTAGTTTCACTTCCTTAGTTAAAATAGCCTATCAAAGCCATTATCAATTTAAGAAAAATTAAAAGATCAAGAGACTCTTCAAACACTTCTGAAACATGCTGAGGGGCCAGCAGTTCACACTGAAGTGGGCAGCTTTTCCACCACTAGGAGCCTCACAAAAGAATCTGGAATGAGAATTTGCATCAGAGATGGTATCACTGGATACTATTCTATAGCTGACTTCATTGTGAGAAGAGCATAGAACCCCACACATGTCTTCATATATATATGGTGCTAACCTTTTGACTACTATGTAGGAAGCATCAAAGATTTGAACTTTAAATATGCTGCTACAGGGCCAATGAAGTGAACTATAAATTAGAAAAATAGGTTGAGCTTTTTCATCACCAACCACCAATGGGAAAAGAAAAGACAGAAAGCAAAGTCGTGGATGGGGAAAAGATAGTGACACAACACATTGTCTTAAAAAATAAAGAAAGAGGAAGGAACAGAGAACCTGGACCTCATTGACAGGAATGTCCTGAATCATTATTATATATTTCTAGTTTTTAAAATGCCCAAAATTCACCATGGATTAAAGGAAAGGGTGATTTGGAAAGGAAAGTTTGGTGATTTGAAGGGCTTTACTGTGAAAATTAGGCTATGACATGTCAAATTTTGATAGGGAAATGGACAATAATATTCATTTATTAGTGACCAATTAGGGTGGAAAAATATTAGAATGTGGGACCAGGCAGACAGAGAGTCAGATAAGGGGAGAATTGTTCTGCATCAATTTAGAAATATTAGTGCTGAAGCATCTGAATGAAGTTGTCACAGAGTTGCAAAAAGTGGTAGAGGACTGTGGGTTTGAGAGAGGCAGGGCAGATTGGACCATTTCCTTTTGTTACTTCAAACCCATCATAAACAATAAAAGTTATGTGAGGAAGACCCTATGTATTTTTTATCTAAACGATCAAAATGAGGTCATCATTTAAAGACAATTGTATGGAACACTATAGTGTTTTCAAGGGGTTTCATTTCTGATAGCTAAAACTCTTGAGAGATTTAAAGGAGATGGAAATAGAAAAAAAAACACTTGCCTAGTCCATCTGGGAATTCGAAAGGGTTGAAATGTATCTGAATAATTTAAAATTATTTCTAAAAGGTATAAATTAAATGGCTTTGATTATATCAATAAACTCCAAATCCATCATTTCTAAAGACCTCGAAGGAAAAGCACAGTTCAGGGGTCAGATGTTGAAGAAAGCCAATCTGGCTGTAATGTATTTGTGCATGACAGTTTGTAGACACCAGGCAAGAAGCTTGGTATGGTCTATAACAGAAATGAGGTGGCAACTTGAGCAATTTAAGAGGTCTTTACCCTTTTTGACAGGAGAGCAATCAGTGCCATATTGATTGATAATTTCATTTTGTAGAGTAGATAGAAGACTTCAGCACCTGTAAAAGTAGAGTAGATAATTGCTCCCAAGTACAATAGATAAACCTTGACAGAAATTGTCTTATAGGCCTTTCAATTTCCCTTTGCTCATAGGAGCTTCTAATTTCTGACACTGATAAAGGGCAATCCATAAAGGAAATTTTAAGTACCACATAATCCACAACAGTTAACTGTATATCTAGAAACAAGGTCTATGTAACTAAAAGCTCAACCTCTCATTGTTATTACATTAATCATAGAATCATAAGCAGACTGGCATCTTAAGATCTTTAATGTGCACACTGGTTTGAAAATAATGATAAGCTCAGATAAGTAAGTTGGACCTAGCCATTTAAGGCTTTGAAGGCTGCCGTAAACTTTAAAGAAGAGCCAATGTAAGGATTAAAAACTGGAGTTATTTGTTTGTATTTCTTGTTCTTGTAATAATTCTTGCAGCAGCATTTTAGATTAACTGGAAGCTGTAAAAAGAACAATTTGAACATCTAGTGAACACTGCATTGCAGCACTCAATCCTACTAGAAATAAATGCATGAATTAATTTATCAGTATCATGCATATTTAGAAAATACCTTAATTTCCCAACATTTTAAGATGCAAGAAAATCTTTTGACAATTTGTAATGTGCTCTTTAAATGACATGCTAGAATCAAGATAACTCCTGGATTGCATGCTGATTCAGTAAAATTAATAGTATTCAGGAGTTAAATAATTAGTATATTGTTGCAATCTCATCATGCATCCATCCATTATCCAACCGCTGTATCTAACTACAATCCCAGCCAACACAGAGCAAGTGCAGAAACAAACCCTGGGCAGTGCGCCAGCCACACAGGGCACACACACGCATCACACTAGGGACAATTTAGGATGCTGCACTAATCATGTCATGGACTGTGGAGAAACTGGAGCTTTACTTGAGGAAACCCATGCAGACAAGGGAGGAGAATGCAACTCCGCACGGAGGGCAGGAAGTGAATTTGGGTTTCTAACTGCGAGGCAGCAGGCTCCCACTGCTCCACTGCGCGCAATCAGCATCATTCCTCCAACAATTAACATATCTGTTTTATCGGTGTTTAAAGACAGTAGATCTCATCCATCCACTCCTTTAATGTACTAATACAACTAATTAAAGACAACATTGGAGAAACTTTACTTGGTCTAAAAGAAAGGTATACTGATTTTCATCTGTGTATGAGAGAATTAACATTATGATTTCTAATGATAGATCCTAGGAAAGCTTAAAGTGAAAACAGTAAAGGTCCCAGTACTGAGAGCGATAGACACCATATCTCACTTTGTGTATAATGATGGAGTACTTCAGCACATTTCTATGCGATTGAAATCGATTTGATAAATAGAACTAAACCAGGAATGGGCAGTGCCTGTAAGCCCAGCATATTTTTCCAGCCTGTGTAGTAAAATAGAATGGTCAATGGCGTTGAACGCTGTGCTTAATTCTAACAACATAATTATAGTGGGTTGCCTTTATCAGAGGATAACCAATGGTTTACAAAACATGTTAATGATGTTTCTGTACAATGACCAGTGCAGAAACCAGACTGGAATTTCTCAAATAATTAGTGATGTGTAAGGGTTGGCTGAAGGTGATTTGTGCTACTCTTTCAAGTATTTTAGAGAAGGGTACATTTGATATGGGTCTACAATTTTTAAAGAATCGTGGGTCTTGGTCTGACTTTTAAGTAAGCTGTTTTATATTTTAACACTTTCTGTCCATGCAATTGGAAAGACCTGAAGCTCTGTTGTTCTTCATTTGTGGTCCAGTTTTCGACACTCTAATTTAAGAGCTCGAGTTAACATTTGATGTTAACTGATCTAAATAGGGTTTTCCCCCAATTACACTTGACTTACTGAAAGTATCTATACATTTTGAAGCAGAATTATAATCTAGATGTCGCACTGTCTTTGTTGAAATTTGTATGTATTTTTAAGGACAGAACCAAATCAAAACGTAATTAAGTAGTGATCAGAAATGACTTCATTTAATGGAGTAATATTTAAATTTTGAATTTCAGCTTTGAAAGTTATAATTAGATCTAATGTGTGTTTATGATTGGACCTATGACAATTTAACAAAATACTATTCAATTTAACACATAAGTAAGACATTTGCTAAAAGTGTTAGTGTCCACATAAATGTGTACATTAAACCACAAATTAACACTATATGGGTAATCTTCACTCTTTTCCTATGATATTGTGATACAATAGTCTCAGCAATTGTCATTATACTCTTCATTATCAGTGAGATGATACCTCATAAAAAGCCACTAACATTTGCCTGCAGTTCCGATTTATTTGTTCCCAAAACAACAACAACAACATTTATTTATATAGCACATTTTCATACAAAAATGTAGCTCAAAGTGCTTTACATAATGAAGAATAGAAAAATAAAAACACAGTAAGACAATAAAATAGGTCAACATTAATTAACATAGAATAAGTAAATCCGATGGCCAGGGTGGACAGAAAAAACAAAAAAAAACTCCAGATGGCTGGAAAAAATAAAATCTGTAGGGATTCCAGACCATGAGATCGCAGTCCCCTGGGCAATCTACCTAACATAAATGAAACAGTCCTGTTTGGATTTAGGGTTAAGGAAGGACTTGGTGATGATGGTCATGTAGACTTCTGGCTTTAGTCCATCAATGTTGAGCATCATGATGCTTTGAGTAGGTGGTGTGGCACAGGTTGCCACTACAAAGAAACCTGAAAAGAAACAGAAGAGAGGTAGGATTAGTACGGATTTTAGAGCCACCATGAATAGTTATTATAATGAACTGAACATACAGAGTATCAGGATTAAATTAAAGTGAAGTTATGAGAAGGCCTTGTTAAAGTAATATGTTTTCAGCAGTTTTTTAAAGTGCTCCACTGTATCAGCCTGGCGAATTCCTATTGGCAGGCTATTCCAGATCTTAGGTGCATAACAGCAGAAAACTGCCTACCACTTCTTTTAGGTTTTGCTTTTGGAATTCTAAGGAGACACTAATTTGAGGATCTAAGGTTACAATTTGGAATATAAGGCGTCAGACATTCCGATATATAAAATGGAGCGAGATTATTCAAGGCTTTATAAACCATAAGCCTGCGGTGGGTTGGCACCCTGCCCAGGATTGGTTCCTGCCTTGTGCCCTGTGTTGGCTGGGATTGGCTCCAGCAGACCCCCGTGACCCAGTGTTCAGATTCAGTGGGTTGGAAAATGGATGGATGGATAAACCATAAGCAGAATTTTAAGGTCAGCATTTATTTATATAGCACATATTGAGCTGGTGTCATCAGGTGCTATTGATAAGTACAGCTGTGTGTCATCAGCATAGCTGTGATAGCTCACGTTGTAACCTGAGATAATCTGACCTAACGGAAGCATATACAGTACAGGCCAAAAGTTTGGACACACCTCCTCATTCAATGTGTTTCTTTATTTTCATGACCATTTACAGCACTCCATCACTCTCCTTCTTGGTCAAATAGCCCTTACACAGCCTGGAGGTGTGTTTGGGGTCATTGTCCTGTTGAAAAATAAATGATCGTCCAACTAACCTGACTTCTGCACAACACAACTGCTGGTCCCAACCCCATTGATAAAGCAAGAAATTCCACTAAATAACCCTGATAAGGCACACCTGTGAAGTGAAAACCATTTCAGGTGACTACCTGTTGAAGCTCATCGAGAGAATGCCAAGAGTGTGCAAAGCAGTAATCAGAGCAAAGTGTGGCTATTTTGAAGAAACTAGAATATAAAGCATGTTTTCAGTTATTTCACCTTTTTTTGTTAAGTACATAACTCCACATGTGTTCATTCATAGTTTTGATGCCTTCAGTGAGAATCTACCAATGTAAATGGTCATGAAAATAAAGAAACACATTGAATGAGGAGGTGTGTCCAAACTTTTGGCCTGTACTGTAGATTGAAAGAGCAACGACCCAGGATAGAGCCTTGTGGAACACCTATATAGAATATCATGTGTCTTTGAGTTATGATTACCACAACTAACAAAGAATTTTCTCCTGCCAGGTAGGATTCAAACCAATTTAAAATACTGCCAGAGAGGCCCACCCATTGACAAAGGCAATTTCTAAGAATATTGTGATCAATGGTGTCAAATGCGACTTTCGGATCGAGGGAGGATGAGAACAGATAAATGGCCTCTGTCTGCATTTACCCCAAGTCATTTACTACTTTAACTTGAGTGCAGTTTCTGTGCTGTGATTTATTCTAAAACCTGACTGAAATTTATCAAGAATAGCATGTTTATTGAGGTGGTCATTTAACTGCATAATGACTGCCTTCTCTAGATTTTACTTAAGAAGGGCAGGTTAGAAATGGGTCTAAAATTTTCAAAAGCAGAGGGGTCGAGATTATGTTTCTTAAGTAGGGGTTTAACTACAGCAGTCTTAAGACAGTCTGAGGAGACCCCGCATCTAATGACAAGTTTACAATGTCAAGAATATTATCAATTAGCATGCCGATACTTCTTTGAAAAACTTGATGGTATTGGGTCAAGGATGCAGGTGGGAGTCTCAGTTGAGAAATTATTTTATGTAAATCTATCCAGGTGAAAGAATTTAATTTGTTTATAAGGAGTACTGGGCTTAGGAGGATCTGCAGTGTTGGGGAGATGTACTATGTTATTTCTAATATTAATTTTTTGATTGAAAAATACAGCAATAGCCTCACAGGTTAGACTGGAAATATTTTGGAGGCATTCCTTTGTGTTACCTGGGCTTAACAGACGATCAATCGTAGAAAATAAGACTCTGGGATTACTAGCATTGTTATTTATAATCTTAGAGAAATACAAGCCTCTCAAGATGGAGTGTGTTATTGTATTCTGTTATTTTAACCTTCAATATCTCATAGTCGATAGTTTAGTTTTCCTCCATTTACGCTCAGCTCTACGACATGTTCTTTTAAAATCGGACACTCTTTGGGTCTTCCATGGAATAATAATGCTAGAAGATTTTTTAACTGTCTTTTCAGGTGCAACTATGTCAACAGCAGCTCTCACTTTAGAATTACATTTTTCCACCTTACTATTTACATTATCCTCGCTATTATAGTTGGCACTATAAACAGACTGATTGCTTAGAATGTTTGTAAGTTTTAAAGCTGCTGATGAGTCAAAGAAGCGTTTTTTAACAATATGCTTCTCAGGAATGTTTTCTATCATTATTTCTATATTAAATAGTAGAAGAAAGTGGTCTGATAGACCGATATCAATGATCTGCTTCACATCAACTTTTAGTCCTTTAGTAATTACTAAATCTAACGTATGACCTGCTTTATGTGTAGGCTGATTAATGAGCTGTCTCAAATCAAAAGAGCCCAGAAGGTTCATGAATTCCTTTACTTTTAGGTCACACTGATTATCGATATGAAAGTTAAAGTCGCCGACTATTAAGAGTGTGTCATGGTTCGTAATTAAAAATGTACTTGTCTTCTTTCTCTAACTCATTTAAAGGATGTGCTTGAGTTTCTGCCAGTCAGTCATGTCTCCTTATCCAGCCTGCTGTCACACACGCTCATCTCATCCGTCAACAATAACCAAAGTAGCAGGAGGTGAGTTGAAACTGGATAATCAAAAAACTAATTATCAAGGTTTAATATGTGTAACAAAGAATCATAGTCAAATAAGGTAGGAAAACCAATAAACAGAGCAGTAACCAGAGCTAAAATGTTTATCTTAATTTGTTGGCAGACATATTTGCTTGTTTCACTCCATGCCGTTTTTTTTTGTTTTTGTCTTTTTGTTTTTTGCCTTCTCTACAATGCACAAATGATTTGCACTACTATCATAAAGCAGACAGGCATTGCTGGACATTGCTAATTCACACAGTTCCCTGGAATTTACCGGTTTTATACCATTTGAGCTACAATTCATTGTTTACTCTCACAGCCAAAACCACAACACATCCAGGAAGACCCCATAGCACCGTGCTCAAATAACCAAGCTGACCCCAGGACAGCTCCAGAGATATCGATACAAGCGACGCAAGAGGGGAGGGCTCCACGGTAGACTGAAAGCCCGCGCTAGCCGACCACCGCTACCCAGCCTCTTGGTAGCCAACATGCGGTCTCTGGAAAACAAACTGGATGAACTAAGAGCCAGGATTACAGGGCAGTGGGAAATAAGAGAGTCCCAGAATGCGCCGTTCAGCTACAGACTCACTTCTGTGCACCGAGGAGACCATACGCAGCCTCAGTAAGGCTAAATGGGGTGTGTGTGTTTATTAACAACTCGTGGTGTGGAAATGTATGGACTGTTTATAAGCACTACTCACAAGATGGGGAGTTTTACTGCTGAAATGCGACCCTATTATTTACCGAGGGAATTCACTACTCTGTTTTGGTCACTGTTTACATTCTCCCCACACCACCGCCCCAAATCCCCCACAGGGCTAACTCACGGCAGCTGGCAAACTCCATGCGTCATCACTGCCTTAGAGACGGCTTATCCCGATGCTGTTTTTATTGCCCGCTTTGGCCAAACATTAACGTGAACATTCCCACCGGAGAACGCACACTGGACATGCACAGAACACTGGGG
>NW_024386161.1:0-28339 GCF_016835505.1 Polypterus senegalus | reverse complement strand
TGCCTTTGCTTGAACCCAGAAGTCCTCATATACAGCTCGCTACCCCTCACCATGAATCAGCTGAAGAGTTATCACAATGCTTCTCAAACATGCAGACCCCTCAAACAAGTTTCTACAAGTGGTCATCACCAGACCCTCTGGGAACCATTTCTTCACCAGCCAAAATTTGAGTCTTACTGTATTCCTCCTTCAGCCCCAAGGCAATGGCAACAATTACAGCAACCTGTATACTCTATACCTCATCTAGAACAGTCTTATGTGCCTCTGTCCTCCACGCAGTATCCACAACAGGTATCTGAGCCTCTACAAGGACAAGGACAAGTTAAGGCATTTAATCAGCCTGTACTGGATCCTAATTTACAAAGCTTAATGCAAATGGCTATTGTGTCATCATTTGGCATTCCCAAACCCAATCTCCCTACATTCAGCTCAGGTAAAGAAACTGACTTTATCTTATTGAAAAAGGGATTAGACAGCCTTCTGGGACCTCATCCTCATCTCACAGAAGACTATAAATATCAGGTATTGCTTGATCACCTTAAGTTCCCTCTGCACTGCAGGTTGCTAAGAGATATTTGCACGATCCTAAACCATATACCAGTGCAATGAATGCCCTACAACAGAGATATGGTCAACCACGGCAATTAATTCAAGCAGAATTGGGTGCCATTTTGAATGCTCCTGCAGTAAGATCAGGGGATGCTAAAGGCATTGAGGACTTTGCACTGTCAGTTAGTACACTAGTGGGCTTTCTGAGCTCATTAGGTGGTGCTGCTAACATTGAGCTTCAGTGTGGATCCCATGTAGATAGGCTGCTTACAAAATTGCCACCAAATTATAGAGATGCCTTTGCAGAACATTGTGTAACACGGGCATCATACAGAGTGGAAGTAGCCAAACTTATACACTCATTGACTTTGCTGACTGGCTGGAAAGGAAAGCACAGGTACTACAAGTGGCACGAGAGCAACAGACCTATATCAGGCTTCATCCCAAGGAGCTGAACGCCGTGAAACAAGACCTGCAAAACACCACCTGTTAAGGTCTCTACAGTTTATCTTAGTAGTGAACAGAATACCCCCGAGATACAACAGGAACCTGACAGCATTCCTCCAAAGCCAATCAAGAGAGAGCGGTTCAAACCATTTTGTCCTTATTGTAATAATCAAGAGCATTACTTAAATGCTTGCTCAGAGTTTACCAAATTGGACACGGTCCATCGGATGGAGTGGATAAAGGACAAAGAACGATGCTGGAAATGTGGCAGAGGGCATAAACCAGACAAATGTACATTGAAGAAACCATGTTCTACCTGTGGAGAACAACATCTTCAGATTCTCCATGATGTAGTACAAGTTAGTAATCAAAGTATTCTTACAATCAGTGCTTCCTCCAGTATGTTGTACATCGATCAGAGCCATCGCTCCAGTAAGATTATGCTAAAGGTTGTCCAGGTAATACTGTCTAATGGCAAGAAGACCCTTAATACTTATGCTGTACTAGACGATGGATCTGAGCGCACAATTATCTTACCAGCAGCTGTAAGACAGCTTGGTCTTGATGGAAGAAAGGAGCTTTTAGAACTAAGAACCATTCGTCAGGATGTTGTACAATTAAAGGGTGCAACAGTAGAATTTGCAATATCAGCGCCAGTAATCCTAGAAAACAGTACAGTATCAACAGCGCATTTACTGCTGACCAGCTTAATTTAGCAGAGCAGTCGTGTCCTTTAGAATCTCTTCAAAGAAAGTATAAACACCTTAGGGGAATTCCCCTCAAGTCATATACAAAATTCAACCCATGGTTTTAATTGGGTCTGACCATCCACACCTAATTATACCCATTAAGTCAGTGCCCAGGGACCCCAGGAGGACCAGTTGCTGTATGTACTCAATTGGGCTGGACATTACAAGGCCCAGCTGAATTCCTTCAGCAGCCTTATGGTGAGGTTTCATGTTTGCACAGTTCAATTCAGCAGCCTATTCATGACCTCCATCATCATGTAGAGAGGCTGTGGCAACTAGACACTCTTCCATTCCGTCAAGAGAAAGATGTGACCAGGTCTAAACAAGACAAAGAAGCTATGGAAATACTTGAAACTAAAACCACCCGTGTTAAAGTTAGTGGAGTACAGAGGTATGCCACACCTTTGCTATGGAGGAAAACCATTCCCTTCCTTCATGCATCACCATCAGCAGTAATGAGCCTTTTGAGAAGTACTGAGCGACGGCTAACAACAGTTCCTGAGAGAGCCAGTGAATATAATAATGAAGTTAACAAACTTTTGGACGCTGGATATGTTGTGAAGATCACCAGCACAGAGGCAAGTGAATCTACCAATTCTCTCCAGACACATATGAGTGGCGCGTCTTACCTTTCGGCACAACCTGTAGCCCATGCTGTGCGATTTTTGCTCTGCAGAAGCATGTCAGGGAGCATGCAAAGGGAATGAAGCAGTCGTGGACTCTGTACATAAGGCATTCTATGTTGATAACTGCCTCCAGTCATTTCAGTCTACTCTCCAAGCTAAGCAATTTATTGAGCAGTGTCGGGTGCTGTTGGCAGAAGGAGGGGTTTGATATCAGGCAGTGGGCCAGTAACATACCAGATGTGATCACTCACTTGCCCCGAGACGCAAGGTCAGAATCATGTGAGCTCTGGCTTACCTTCAACAACATATACCCCGAAGAATCAACTTTAGGATTACGTTGGGATTGTTCCTCAGACATATTGGGATACAAGTTCAAATCTATTCCTTATGATCAGCCCACCATGAGGAATATTTACAGGGTTCTCGCAAGTCAATATGACCCAATAGGATATCTCATTCCCTTCATCACTCGAGCTAAAATCTTGGTTCAGGCCCTTTGGAAAAGGGAACGAGATTGGGATGAACCTATTGCCAATGACCTTCTCCAAGCATGGAATGAATGGGAGAATGAATTGCTGAACATACCCAAGATTGTCCTCCAACGCTGTTATACTTCGGGCGTGAACTTAGCCAAAGCTGTTGTGGACTTGCATGTGTTCTTTGATGCTTCCCAGCAAGCATATGGCTGTGTTTCCTACCTTTTGGTAGAAGATGCTCGAGGTAACGTACAGGTGTCCTTTTTAATGGCAAGATCACGAGTAGCACCTAAGAAACAGCTGTCAGTGCCACGTTTGGAGCTCTGTGCTGCATTAACGGGTGCACAGCTTGTAAACCTGCTGCAAACAGAACTCTCAGTTCCTATTAGAAATACATTTCTATGGACTGACTCCACCACAGTATTGAACTGGATTAACTCTGAGTCCTGCCACTACAAAGTGTTTGTGGGAACACGTATTGCAGAGATTCAGGAACTCACCAGTTCTGCAGAATGGCGATATGTAGAATCCGCACAGAATCCTGCGGATGACATTACTAGAGGGAAGACCTTGTTGTCATTAACTCAAAGGAGCAGGTGGAATCAGGGTCCTTCTTTTCTTCTTCTGTCATCAGATAATTGGCCAGAGATCCCTAAGCCCATTGATGCTGAATCAGAGGAAATGAAGAAATCCTTGTTCTGTGGTTTGACCTCCGTAGCTGATACAACATTGCTTGATCTTTCTCTGTTTACAAAATGGGAAGATCTGATTCAAGCCACTCATTTAGCTGTAAATGGGGCGGCTGCAGTGTCCCTATCTGCAAGTGAACGAATTAAAGTTGAAGTTGCTGTTTTACAGAGAGCCCAACCGGACAGTTTTCCAGAAGAAGTAAAATTGCTAAGTGAAGGTGATACATTGCAAAAAACTAGCCGTTTATACAATCTATCTCCTCAGTATGATAAGACATTGAATTTAATCCGTGTTGGAGGTCGCCTTCGCAAGGCTGCATCAGAATTAGGGGAGGATGAAATACATCCTATTGTGTTGTCACCTGATCATACTATAACTAAAATTCTGATTCATGATTATGATGAACGTTTACTTCACCCTGGGCCAGAGCGAGTATTTGCTGAAATTCGGAGAACTTACTGGATACTTCGGGGAAGACAGGCTATCAGAAGTCACCAACGACAGTGTGTTGAATGTCGCAGGTGGCGTGGTCAGCCTGTCATTCCTAAAATGGCCGATCTTCCAAAGGCACGTCTACGAATACAAAAACCGCCTTTCTGGTCTGCGGGAGTGGACTGCTTTGGCCCATTTACAATTAAAATAGGAAGAAGGTTAGAAAAGCGCTGGGGCATCATTTTTAAGTGTCTCACTACACGATGTGTTCATTTAGACCTCATTCCTAGTATGGACACAGATTCATTCCTTCTAGCTCTCAGAAGATTCATCGCTCGTGTGGTAAACCTTATGAGATTGTAGCTGATAGAGGAACTAACTTCCGAGGTGGGGACCGAGAACTTAAAGAAGCTTTTGCCACAATGGAGACTGCGCTTCAAGAACAACTTGCAAGGCAAAGTATAGAGTTTCATTTCAATCCACCTCATGCTCCACATTTTGGAGGAGCATGGGAACGAGAGATTAGATCTGTGAAGAACTCCCTACATATAGTCCTCAAGGACCACACTGTGTCAGAGGAAGTTCTCCACACAGTGCTGGTGGAAGTGGAGGGCATTCTCAATGCCAAACCTCTTGGATACGTTTCTTCTGATATAGCTGATCCAGATCCAGTTACTCCAAATCTCTTGCTAATGGGGCGGCGGGATGCTTCCTTACCCCAAGCAGTCTATGGAGCTAGTGATTTACTGGGACGTCGTCGCTGGAAACACAGCCAGGTTTTGGCTGACCACTTTTGGTCTAACTTCACCAGGCGCTACTTGCCTGATTTACAACAACGACATAAATGGAAGAACTCCTCATCCTCCTTGAATGTGGGGCAGATTGTTCTAATCATTGATCCACAGTTGCCTAGGGCTTATTGGCCTGTTGGAAAGGTCACTAAAGTTATTCCTAGTGATGATGGAAAAGTTCGCGTTGCTGAAGTCAAAGTGAAGGATCATATTTATACTCGCCCAGTGAGCAAGCTTATAGAACTGCCGGAAATACCAGACGAATGACACAGACCCATTGAATTGCTTCAAATTTATTACTCAAATTTGGGGGCGGCTGTACAAAAGTCGGAACACGCTGTTTGTTGCGTCATCACGCTCACAGGTTCTGTATGCGTGAGCGTGCGCACATGTTGTTTTCTGTATCTGATACGCGGAAAACGCTGTACTTTCAGGAGTCTGAACGCACTTGCATTTATTCCATTGTTTGTTGACTTTGTGTGCGTCTGTTTGATGTAAGTCACGCTTTGCTGTTTATTTCAATAGAAATAATTTCTGCAAGTAATGGTAAATCTCGTAACGTTGTTTTACTAGCAAGTTCAGACAACCCTTTATGTCAAAGTGTGTTCAGTTTAACGTTCAAAATTGTATAAGTACATTCAGAAATATTGCTTCTTTATTTTATATATAAGAGCTTCAAGAAAACAGACTTGGTAATATTTGCTTAAGTATTGATTTGTCTGAGTCTGTACAGCCCTAACGTATTTCGTAAGTTTTATTTAGTACCTTTTGTCAATGAAAGCACGTCATGGCGCTGTGTTAATTTCTGCTGCCATCTACTGACCTTTTTGGGCATTACATGTTTAGCGTTCTCTGAGCCTTTATTTTTTGAGTTATTTTATGTTATTGTATTTGTTCTGTTTCAGAAACCATATATATATATATATATATATATATATATATATATAAACTAACGCCGACAGGCAGAATGCACTATACGATAACAAGAGTTAAACAAAATAAGACGCCTCACTAATGGATTCCCGGCTCTTTCAATTAGAATTTACTTTTGCACTGTATCATTATGATCGGTCCTGTTATTAGTATTATTGTAGCAATGACACCCTAGGGTGCTGCTGATATATTATAATTACTCGGGTCTTCTCCTTCCGTCTCAGTGGCACACTCCACCAGGTCCCCAGTCCAACACACCAACAGGGAAAGTTTCAACAACAACAACCTTATTCAAAGGAGCCACCCTCAATTGAATGATGTCCCAAACAAAGAAATTGAATAAATGCTTAACAACAATGCAGTGAAAATTAATAAACAGTAATAAGTATCTTATGCAAAAATGATATACTGTATACAATCCTATAACCTGTGCCTCTAAGTAAGCAGTATTTAATAAAAGCTCCCTTTTTGCTCCCAGTACCTCAGGAAAACTTCTTCCCCTCCCACCTCACTGGCCAGTGATACCAGGAAGACAAACACAAAGACAACGGCGTTGGGGCCCTTTGTTTCTATCGTTGGAGTGCTCTATCTCCAAATGGAGCATTTGTAATCCACCGAAAAGATATCTGTCCTCCAACTGGGCTCTCCAAATAGGTGGCCACAATAGAGTAAAGTAAAGATAGGGATAATTGTGTGATATACAGCTCACCACTCCTGGGTTCCGGAAGACGCGGGCTGCAGACGCTCCTCAGTGATCCAATAATCCCCAGCGGCCCTCTCGAAGCTTCGATAAAATCACTCCTCTCAGTGGTTCCTCCAGGTCGATTCTCTCTCTCCTCTGCAAAAGTCTATTCCTCCCCCCCCTCACTCTCCAAGTCCATCCTCCCTCCATCTCCGCCACCCCAAAAACAGAGTCTCCCCCCCCCCTGCCATCTAATGTCTAGTTCTTAAAATCGCAGCTCCATGACTCTCTTATTCAGACATACACACACAAGATGTCTGTGTGCATAGCTACACTCTTCCCCCACTGAGGAACCCTTTGTCCCCAAAGGGAGTAAATCACAATTTAACCCCAACAAGGAATAAGAAAATCGTCTCACAAAGGGACTGCCCACCATGGTGTGTCAGGCCAGGAACCAGAAGAGTAGACTTTGTTGTCAGTCACAGGCTTCTCCTTAGCTTCTGCTCGACGGTGCACAGTGGTGACGACCTCCTCTCTGCTGTTTCCAGAAGAGTCAGTCTTTTAGGAGGCCGAATGGTGCATTTTTCCCTTGCTTCTGCAAGTTCTGACTGTGGAGTCGAGGTGTGTTTAGTAAGTGCTTCTGAGGGCTCTACGGAAGGTCCTGTCACCAGTGAAGAAGGTTTGACCCAGGGTTCTTCAGGTGGCCTGATGAAAGTTTCTAAATTCTCAGATTCAGTGACAGCTTGAGGTACAAACTCAGGAGCTTCTGCCCTTAGTGTACCAGAGGGAAATTCAAACTCAGAGGGATGGTCATTCCTGGGCGCCTGAAACCATAACCAGTCAGAAGCGAACTCTTCATCAGAATCATCATCTTCCACTGCGATCTCACTGAACTGATTATTCTGAACACTCGACTGAGATCGGGTGATAGGGCGTCATCTCTGAGGCTTTGGCTCCTCAGTAGGTGGTACTCGTACGGCTTCACTTAACGGTAGCAGGTGATTTCGGTGCCAAGTCTTTAGGGGACCAGTCTGTCCCTCAGGACGAATCCGGAATACCGGGAGGCCTGGTAGCTGAGAGCAGATGATGTACGGTTGAGAACTCCATCGATCCGGAAGTTTTTGGAGACCCCGCTGATTCAAATTTCGCAACAGTACTCGATCTCCGGGTTTTAAATCATGAATCCGGACCCTCAAGTCGTAACGTTTTTTATTTTGGGACCCTCTATTCTCCAAAGGCTTCTCGTGTTTCTTAAATAGTGAAACCTTTATGTGGAACTGTGTATGTACTCCAGAATATTGGCGTTTGTTAGTTTGGCCTGAAGAAGGCAATGAATGAATCTTAAAATATGTTGGCCATCAGATTATGATATGGGGCTGAGCTATGAAAAGGTGATTGTTTGGTTTTCTTGTCACATTCTTTCATATTTTGTTGGTTTATTGTAGGAGGTTCTTGTTATGTGGATTTGTTTCCTAATCTTCACAGGCAGATGATGGTGAGCTGCGCTGGAGAATTCCAAATGTTCCCGGAGCGTACCTCAGACAATCACAGTTCTGTTTTGAATTCTTTCTTCTTTGTATTCAGCCTCTTCTTGGGTGTTAGAAATGCACAGCCTAGCCACCGATGGCTCAGAACACTTGAGGGTCACATGACTGCCATCTTTGTCTTTCGACGTTACACGCCGGGATTCAGTAACATCAACTCCAAGTTGTGCCGCTCACCACCAAGGACAAGTAAGCTTCACCCCCGCACTTCGTCGGAGCGATGACGCCACCGATGAAGACCTTGACGTATTTCAGCAATGCAGGCGGGGGTTCAAGGCTAGAACACCTCCATCGACACAGGAGAGCATCTCGACCCACAACCAGTTCGACCCTCTCCGCATCCCCAGTTTGCCGTCAACCCCGGGTGATGTAATCGTGGTAGGTGATTCAATTGTAAGAAATTTCAATATCACATGCCCTAATGGGAAATCTTTTGTTTCTTGTTTTCCAGGTGCTCGTGTCCGAGATGTGATGAGACGTGCGCCGACAGTCTACGAGAAGCACAAGGATAGGGCAGTGGGATACATTATAGTACATGCCGGTGTAAACGATGTGTGGCACCGACAATCAGAAATTCTCAAGCCTGACTTCGCAGCACTAATTAAAGACACAAAGGAGAGGACCCCATCGGCAAAGATCTTCATCTCGGGTCCACTACCTCTCATTAGACGATCAAACGAATACTACAGTCGTCTGCTGGGATTAAACAACTGGCTGAGAGACTTCTGCGAGAATCATGACATCGGGTTCATCGACAACTGGGACCTCTTTTGGGAAAGGCTGCGTTTCTTCAAGCGGGATCAGTGGCGGTTTTTGATTTGGACGACATGGGCCGTTGCCCAGGGTGGCATCGTGGTGGGGGTGGCATCTTGGGCATCTGCAAAAAAACGTTTTTTTTTGCACGCCCATGCTGCCCCAACATCATGCCAGCGCATTTTTGGGATTGCATGGGCACAGATCGGTTTTCTATTGCCCATTTGCGGGGAGTAATGGCGCCCTCCATTTGCGAGGTACGCCTGCTGCTTGCTGCTTGCTGCTTGACGCACACGGAGGAGAGGGACGGGGGATTCTCCAGCTGGCTGGCGTGGCACCTAATAACCAGCTCGCAAAATAAAACAAAATAAAAACAAGCAAACAAACAAACACAAAAGCACCAGACATTTTGATATAAACTTATAATTTGCACCAATGTGTTTTGAAAATTCTATCACACCCATATATGCGGGAAGTGAGCGCGAGGGCCCTCGGTGCGCCTGCTTGCTGCTGCTGCTGTGCTGAAGTCTCACACACAACCTGTCGAAAGTTGTTTACAAATAAAGCACATTTCATTCATAATACAATGGAACCTCGGTTCTCGAACTCTTGGAATACGTACAAATCGGTTTACAACCAAAAAGCTCGCCAAACTTTTGCATCTGTTCACGACCACACACTCGGTATATGAACAAGCCAGTTTTCCTTTCGGTTGATGATGATTTCCGCACGTGTTCAGTCTCTCCCTGTGCAGCGAGAGAGACACACACACAGGCGCGAGACACACACACACACGCAGAGAGAGAGACACACACACACAGGCACGAGAGCGAGAGACACACACACACACACAGGTGCGAGAGAGAGAGCTGGACGCATAATGTAGAGAAGGCAGTTTAAGAATGCACTGGGCTTGTTTTTGTTTTCACTTCTGTTTCCTGTGATCTGTTCGTAGCGTGCATTGTTACAATGTTATTTTTCTTGGTGGTTTATTAAATTACGGATTTTTTCAAATGTTCATTTTTTTCCCTGTGCTTAAAAAAGTGTTTTTAGCGAGCGGTTTGTAGCGCTATAGCGCAAACTCTTGCAGTGTTAGTCTTCTCTGTTCAAGGTTTTCTCAGTGTTATTCAATGTTTTTACATTTAGTTTATTATTACGCTGTGCATTCAATGGTATAATTAACTATATTTGTGCTTAAAAATCTTTTAAAAAATATATTTACGTACAACACCCTGCCCGGGATTGGTTCCTGCCTTGTGCCCTGTGTTGGCTGGGATTGGCTCCAGCAGACCCCCGTGACCCTGTGTTCGGAATAAGTGGGTTGGAAAATGGATGGATATTTACATACAGTTCATACGGTCTGGAAAGGATTAATTGTATTTACACACAATCCTATGGGGGAAATTACTTCGGTTCACGACCAAATCGGGTTACGACCAGAGTTTTGGAACGAATTACGATCGTGACCCGAGGTTCCACTGTATTGTCAATCCAAGCCCATTATGTCACAATTAAATCGCAGAAATCGTTAGATGGGCGCTCCTTGCGCAAGCAGCATAGAGCAGAGTACAGCAAACAGGAAGAATAAATCAAATCGTCCTGTGTGAAGCTGACGTCAGCTCAGTGCCTGTGCTCTCTCTATTCTTTATCACAGGTCAGAAAATTCACCATAATTGGAGTGCACATTACAGGCTTTAAAACGGTAAAATATCGTCAATGAGATTTTGAACATGTTGGTAAAGTGATTTGAGTTAGTAAGTTTTTTTGTAAGAGTATATATGTTTGCGTGCTAATTAACTAATGCAAATGACTCGCATAGTGGAGAGTGGTAGGCAGGGAAAGTTAACCCAAAATAACAAACTGACTGCAGCTCTGAGAGAAAAGCTTTCTGTAGTTGTTAGTGACCTGGTGATCTGATGACTGGAGTTGGTACTAAAGGGAAAATTCTTTACACTAGAACAAAATATTTTGGTGCTGTTTAAATGTAAAATTTGATTTTGTCTCAGTTAGACATTACATTTCCAATAGTTTGTTTTATTGCACTGATTTTGTTCAGTGTTTATTAGAATGTTGGGGGGGCACCAGGGGGGCACTGGAGGGGAGGTTGGGGTGCCAGAGGGGGTGTTGGGGCACCAGAGGGGGTGTTCGCCCAGGGTACCAAACAGCCTAGGACTGCCCCTGAGCAGGATGGCCTGAATCCAAATAGATTCGGTGCCCGGGTCCTCTCCGAGAACATCGCTAAGGTAATTTGTCTCTCTTGACTGTCTATTTCAACTCTTAAACCCTTCTGTAATGCTAATGCTTTGCTAGGACATGATAATGGCTTAACAAAGTCTTCCATAAAAGTGCACAACATTAATACTCTAATAACCAATCTTAATGCACGTAAAAAATCTAGGCAGTGCGGCATAAACACTAATAATTTAATTACAATTACTACTTTAGATGAAAAACATATTAAAACTATAAAAACAGATTATAGATTACATAAAAAATACACATAGAGCGACGCTAACAAAAATAACTTCTGTTCCAAACACCAATAATGCACATAGAATTCAGCTCTGCTCCTCCGAAACATTAAATATGGCACTATTAAATGTTAGAGCTTTAACTAACAAGACGTTTTTATCAACGATCTTATTAGTGATAGAAAAATTGATTTTATTGCACTAAGTGAAACGTGACTTAGCTCAGACGGCGTGGCTGTTTTAATCGAATCTGCGCCTCCGGATTACAGTTTTACTCATGCGGATCGCCAGGGAAAGAAAGGTGGCGGCTTGGCAAACACTTACTCGAGCCGGTTAAAATGTAAAGTTGTCAGTTTTGGTAAATTCAAGTCCTTTGAGTATCTCGCTGTTGTTATCCATGGAGATTCTCACGTTCTAGTATTATCCGTGTATAGACGTCCTAAATTTAACGCGTCTTTCTTTGAGGAATTCTCAGACTTAATGTCAATTTTAATTACGAACTGTGACACACTCTTAATAGTCGGCAAGTTTAACTTTCACATCAATAATCAGTTTGACCAAAAAGTAAAAGAATTCATGAGCCTCGTGGACTCTTTTGATTTGAGATGCTCGTTAATCAGCCTACACATAAAGCAGGTCATACGTTAGTCTTAGTGATTACTAAAGGACTAAAAGTTAATGTAAAGCAGGTCGTTGATATTCGTCTATCAGACCAATGTCTTTTACTATTTCATTAGAACATTAGAAGAACATTAGAACAATCTAGACGAGGACAGGCCATTCAGCCCCACAAAGCTCGCCAGTCCTCTCCACTCATTTCCTCCAAGAAAACATCAAGTCGAGTTTTGAAAGTCCCTAACGTCTTATTGTCTACAACACTACTTGGTCGCTTATTCCAAGTGTCTATCGTTCTTTGTGTAAACAAAAACTTCCTAATGTTTGTGCTAAATTTACCCTTAACAAGTTTCCAACTGTGTCCCCGTGTTCTTGATGAGCTCATTTTAAAATACAGTCTTGATCCACTGGACTAATTCCCTTCATAATTTTAAACACATCAATCAGGTCACCTCTTAATCTTCAGTTGCTTAAACTGTAAAGGCTCAGCTCTTTTAATCTTTCCTCCTAACTCATCCCCTGTAGACCTGAATCAGCCTAGTCGCTCATCTCTGGACCTTTTCTAGTGCTGCTATGTCCTTTTTGTAGCCTGGAGACCCAAACTGCACACAGGACTCAAGATGAGGCCTCACCAGTGTGTTATAAAGGTTGAGCAGAACCTCCAGTGACTTGTACTCCACACATCAAGGCGCTATATAACCTGACAGTCTGTTAGCCTTCTTAATGGCTTCTCAACACTGTCTGGAAGTTGACAGCTTAGAGTCCACTATGACTTCTAAATCCTTCTCATAAGGTGGACTCTCGATTTTCCGACCACCCATTGTGTATTCAAACCTAATATTTTTACTTCCTATGTGTAATTCTTTACATTTACTGACATTAAATTTCATCTGCCACAAATCTGCCCAAGCCTGTCTGCTGTCCAAGTCCTTCTGTGATGATATAACAGATTCCAAATTATCTGCTAATCCACCTATCTTGGTATCATCTGCAAACTTCACCAGCTTGTTCCTTATATTCCTATCTAAATCATTTATAGATATTAAAAATAGCAGCAGCCCCTCACTGACCCCTGCTGGTCACCACTCTTAACATCGGCCAGTTCTGATGAGGTTCCTCACACCATCACCCTCTGCTTCCTGTGTCTGAGCCAATTCTGCACCCATCTAAAAACATCACCCTGAACTCCCACTTCTTTTAGTTTGATGCCCAACCTCTCATGTGGCACCTTATCAAATGCTTTCTGAAAGTCCAGATCAATAATCTCATCTGCTCCACTCTGATCATATCCTTTTGTTGCAACCTCATAGAATTCCAACATGTTAGTAAAACACGACCTCACCCTTCTGACCCCACGCTGACTGTCCTGTCCTTGCCATGTGTTGCTCAATCTTATCCTTAATAATTCCTTCCATTTATTTTCCTGTGATGTTTCATGTTAAGCTTACTGGCCTATAGTTGCTCTGATCTGCCCTGTCACCCTTTTTATATAATGGGATGATACTTGCCATTCAGTTTAGGGCGTCTGCTATTTCATTGTCTGTATCTTTTAATTCCCCTTTACTATTCCTGATGAACTTGACCTCCTCCTTAACTGTTCTTTTACTACTAAAATACTGAAAGAATCTCTTGGGGTCTTCTTTCGCCTTATCTGCTCTATTCCTCTCCAACTGTCTTTTAGCCTCTCTGATATCCTTCTTAATGGTTGCCCTCAATATAGAAATAATGATAGAAAACACTCATGAGCAGCATATTGTTAAAAAATGCTTCTTTGACTCATCAGCAGCCTTAAAACTTACAAACATTTTAAGTAATCAGTCCGTTTATCGTGCCAACTATAATAGCAAGGATAATATAAATAGTAAGGTGGAAAACTTTAATTCTAAAGTGAGAGCTGCTGCTGACAGAGTTGCACCTGAAAAGACAGTTAAAAAATCTTCTAGCATTGTTATACCATGGAAGACCCAAAGAGTGCCTGATTTAAAAAGAACATGTCGTAGAGCTGAGCGTAAATGTACCCTGCGGTGTACTGGCGCCCTGCCCGGGGTTTCTTTCCTGCCTTGTTCCCTGTGTTGGCTGGGATTGGCTCCAGCAGACCCCCGTGACCCTCTAGTTAGGATATAGCGGGCTGGATAATTGATGGATGGATGTAATAAAAGGTTGTATGTGTGCAACTGCATGATTTGAAAGTTGTAACAAATTGAACAATTAAAGTTCAGATAGGAAGAATGAAATCCAAAGAAATACAAATAAAAATCAAAGGCGATCACTAATGAAAAGTCTCTGCAAAACTAAAGTGAATACAACGTCATTAAAGGGGCTTCTGGAGGGGGACAGACAACCGTGCTAATAAATGCAAGGCACTCCTTGGAAACACGGGATTGGGAAAAGTAAACAACACATTAAATAGAATGAGGAATTCCCCTCGTGCAGCAGTTAATACACCAGGAGTCTCCAAAGTGCCATAAAACTGAAGAGGCAGCAGAAGCGCGCTTAGAAGAATCACAACAGCCTCGCTCGACTCATTCGGCCGGGACTGGCACTGCCACCCGCGACTGTCAGCCTGAAATCGGCCCAGTGTACCAGCAAATGACACACACAACCTATATGTTATGTTCTTTACTTTGGCCACAAGGTGGAGACATTGAAGAGGGATAAAGGGAGTGTTACGTAAACGAGAGAGTTCGGAGGACGAATTGTTTTTCCTGTTGTTGCTTCCAGTTGTTGGATTAAAGCTTTAACTTTTGGCACTGAGTCTCCTCAATTATCCTCTGACATCCTAACACTATACATGTAAGTTTTACCTCCTGTCGTAACTGGGAGAGAAGATAAGACAATGAGAGGATGTTAGGAATACTTACAGCAAGTTCGGTATTGTAAGAAGTAAACGGTAGTAAATAAACCGGCACATTTATACAAAGAATGAAACGATCATCGCGAATAAAAAACACGAGTAAAAAGGCTTTAAGAAGTGCGCCTGCGAAAATAACGAAACGAGAAGCCGTGAAGAGCGTTAACTTTCACTGACAGCTCGAGTACAGCGAAGGCCGCGAGGCTACAAACAGCACGACTGCTTCAGGCCCAGAGACAAGTAAGGCTTATAAAGTGTGTATTCATGGAGTGACTTTACGCCTTTGACGGCTTGAGAGAAACGCCGCTCGTGAAAACTGGCTGGACCCTTAGCGATACCTTATTGTCTGCCGTTATGGAGGTACAGGCAGGGCGCGACGTTTAATAGCTGCATGTTTATTAGAAATCGGTAAAACTTGTCAAAGTGGGAAGACGTGCATGTTCGGCACAATCCTGTCACACGTCTCCTGATTGCGTCTACTGGTTAAAAAGTCCACTGTCTCGGTTTCTTTTTCCGGGTAGCGGTGAACTGGGATCTACTGTAGTAATGGGACGGAGTGACGTCATCGGGCACTTTACGGAGCTGTCCGATCTGAAGTGCGCATGTCGATTCCAAACTGACAGCTCCATTGATTTCAGTTCCAGTCTCCCTCTAAGGACAACTTGTGTCTGTTTAAAAATATCTTTAGATGGGAATCGTTATTAATAAACCTGGCATTTGGAATAAGGCATCAGGTTTACAAACCCTAATGTAGCCTTCCCGTTTTATACAAATAAATAATCTTTCACTAAAAGAAAAGAATGTGACACTGTGCTGACTGTCCCCTGGTCATGAAAGCGTTAACTGTGACCGTCCAGTTGTCTTATAACCTTCTCCCATCCGTTCTCAATGCCTGTCACAGGCTGAAGGATTCAAGAAGTAAAAGCCACGGGTTCAAATCCTCCTTCATTCCAACGGCTATTAATCCATCCATTATCCAACCCTCTATATCCTAACTACAGGGTCACGGGGATCTGCTGGAGCCAATCCCAGCCAACACAGAGGGCAAAGCTGGAAACAAACCCCGGACAGGGCGCGCGCGCACACACACACACACTTTGGAATCGCCAATGCACCAAACCTGCATGTCTTTGGACTGTGGGAGGACCCCACGCAGACACGGGGAGAACATGCAAACTCCACTCCTAACTGCGAGGCACCAGCACTACCCACTGCGCCACCCTGCTGCCCACGGCTATTAATCTTATAAAAAATTCCGTTTCCATCCACAGACTTAAGCGATGAGGGTGAATCAGTGTTTCTAATGTTATATTTGTAATAAGTTGATGTGCTTAGTAAAGTGTTTTAATGTTACGTCATAGTATGTCTGTAAACCTGCTGAGATGCCAAACTAATCGATGGAGACAATAAAACTTTATTCTCTAGTGACAGACCAGAATTAAAACAGTGTCAAGTAGCTCAATTCGTGATTAATCGTCTGTAGGGGAAGAGCGAAAGCTTTAGATGAGTTAAAAAGGCGGATCTGAACGTTTTAGGACCCCCGATCGCTTCTCTCCATGACGGGTGTGTGTCTGTCTGTGTGTCACCGTTTCCTGAGGACAGTCTGGAGCTAACAGGGCTGGAGGAATAGCAGACTCGAAGCTCAAACCTGCTATGAGATGGCGATGTGCTGAGGAGTTTCTGAGCCGAATCGTGTAAGAGACAGAGGCGCTTTAAATGCACCGTCGCCGTCCTACAAAGCACTGCATTTCATTGACGAAGTGCTGTCCCAAAGGCAGGTCTGCCCCTTCAGTGTCCTCTTCCTCAAGTCAGTCAGCTGTTACGACCTGCAGTGTTAGCACAAGTGACCACTAAAATGAGAGCTGGCCTCAGTGCGACAGGCTGCGGTAAGAAATGCCGGTGAGATGAAGTCCAAACGACAGTAGACACGGACAGATGTCTGGCCACGGGAGACCCCACAGTGGCACACCTTTGCTTGTCAACTCCCCTTTCCAAATATCGAGGTAAGGATTAACTTCAGACGCCATCTGAACTCACAAAGTACTTTAATTCATGTTGCTGTGTTTTTTACAGCATTAATGGCTCAAGTGATAGGAGAAAAGGACAAACTAACGTGCAGCAAGAAAACAAAGGAACGAACGACGTGCGATATGTAAGAGAAGTTCTACAAGTGTTTCTAATGTTCTGCCATTAGAGGTCGCAATTCAACCTGACAAAGGACTTTCTGACAAGCACCCTGCAGCAAACGCCAACAGCTGCCTACGTGAATTGGGAATTTCCAATAGCCTGCAGTAAAACACACAGAAGAACATACATCACACCTTCAGAAATGAGCACCTGATGTCACCGAGAATGCACAGACAGTGTCGCCATCTCTGCCAGAGTCATCACTTGCCACAAGCCAGCTGAAGAAGCGTTCGTTGCTGTAGCCCAGCAAATGCCAACGTTTACTTCACCCTGAATGGACAAACCTGCGCTTGCTGTGACCGAGCAAACATCCAGCCGTGTGGCACCCGCACAAGAGTCAGCACCCTGCAGAGCTGAGGCAATTGTGACTACACAGACTGATTCAAGAAAGGCCAAAGTGCAGCGTCAGGCTACTCAAGGACAGCATCACTCAGCCATTTAAACACAACGCCTACGCTATAAACATGGCACTCACTGTCTTGACTGGCCTCTCACCTTTTATTTAACTGAGTGTGAAGAAACTGACTGTGCATATTAGACTGGTGTGGATTTGATTGAACTATGGATTTAAATTGAGCAACACCTGGCAAGGACAGGACAGTCAGCGTGGGCTCAGACGAGGGAGGTCGTGTTTTACTAACAGGCTGGAATTCAATGAGGAGGAAACAAAAGGAGACGAACACAGAGGAGGAGATGAGATTAGTGATGAGGACTTTCAGAAAGCATTTGATAAGGTGCCCAATGAGAGGTGGGCATCAAACTGAAAGAAGTGCCAGTTAAGGGTGATGTTTTTACGAGGGGTGCAAAATTGGCTCAGACACAGGAAGCACAGGGTGATGGTGTGAGGAACCTCATCAGGGGCCTCATGTATAAATGGTGCGTACGCACAGAAATGTTGCGTAAGAACTTTTCCACGTTCAAATCGCGATGTATAAAACCTACACTTGGCGTAAATCCACGCACTTTTCCACGGTACCTCATACCTTGTCGTACGCAAGTTCTCCGCTCGGTTTTGCAGACTGGCGGCACCCAGCGTCAAAGCAATGCTACTGTTCTTGTGTGATTACACCTTATTTTCCTGACGCAGCTTTATAAATACACTGAAACTAACCGCATATTGTTTATTAGTGTAATGCATCTGATTGTAATTAACTTGTAACAATATAATGGTCCAGGGAACAGCCATAGTATTCCAAATACCAGAACTGCTTTAGCGTTGTTACTCTCACTGCACCTTCTTCTTCTTTCAGCTGCTCCCATTAGGAGTTGCCACAGCGGATCATCTTTTTCCGTATTCCTCTCACTGCACCACTCAGAGTATTTATATCACTGTATCTGAGTGTGAATCACAGCAGCAGCTGATCGGAAAAAGAATTATCGGTATTACAGCATCAAGCACACGCTGCCTCAGCCACGGCAAAACGTTTCAAAGCCTTTCCTGTACGGACCTCACAAACAGGTTCATCCCAAGAACTATAAACGCACTCAATCAATTGCTCCTTGTAGAACTGTTGGTACTTATAAGTACAATCACCTCACTGTAAACTTGCACTACAGTTATAATATCGCACAACATGAGCCGCTTTATAAAGCGTATGATGACGAGATCATTTTTAAGATGAAATGCAGCAAAATATGTCTATTAAATTATAAAGATAAAACTTGAACTTCATTTAAATTATCTATATTGTTCACTGGGACTGGCGTGAAGGATAGAATAATTAAACATGTACTACGATCAATGTTCCTTAAACGTTTTGAAGAATCGGCTCTAAGCATGGCTTAACTGCTATTACAGAGCTGATTGTGTGGCGATCGGTTACTTGGAGAAAGAAAAGCAAGGACTGCAGTGGCGGCTACGCCAACATATATTGAATATAAAACAGAAAGAGAAAATAACAACACAGCTAAAAACGCAGCGACAAATTTCGGCAAAAGTTAAACGCTTGTCTCGTGAGCATGAGGCGGCTATGCAGTGTCTGCAACGGACGTGGCTATCCACCGTGCATAAGCTACTTTACTGACATTGGTGGGCGAAGGAGCCATCGATTCTTCCTCTGCCCAGTGCCACCACAAGCCTAGAGCCACCCCTGAGTACTGCTGCAATAAATGATTTCATCAAAGTGAAACTCATGTTTAATAACGTGCTTTCATTCCAATCATCATGAAAATGATATCACGTATACATCTCAGTATTTTAATTATTCAGAGAGCTGTAATATCACGAATGTAATGGATTCTGTGTCCTGTCGGAGAAAGAGAAAGAACGGAATAACGTAGTGATTCACACACATAGAGCACATTGAAGATCAAATACAAAACAAAGCATTTAACGTGCTACTTTAATTACGATGTGATTTGAGAAACTAGTAAATTAAATGAATTTAAGATGAAGTTTATGACGTTCTACTTTAATGACAAAATAAACTACGTGATTAAAGTGGAAATTTCAAGATTAAAGTTGTCATTTCATGCTTTTCCCCACTGTGTGCCTATTTTTTTAGTCTGTACCCTAATAAGCTCAGACGGTGGGCAACAACTCGCCATTTCACAGCGACTTTGATATGTGACTTCTTTTTTATTTTGGCACTGTGCAACTTTGTGAACGTGAGCTTTCAAGTTTCTCCGACACGCTACGTCACTCGATCAACTTCCTTTGTTCTTTATACCACAGTTTAAATCAACAAATAGTAAGTTTTTTCTTTGCCTCCACTTGGTATTCTCTGAAATTCTTCTATTTTCCCATTGTCTTTTCACAGAAGGCTGAGCTTAAGGGTTATTTATATTGATTTGCATATTCAAAGAGGCGTAATTCTGGGAGGAGTTGGGGGACACCACACACGTGCACGAGTGTTACTTTTCATGCTGACCGGGATTTATGGAGCAGAAGAGCGCTGAAGTTGGAGATTCCTGCATCTAGATTTTTCTGTGCGTAAACACATTTCAACTTTAGTGCTTACATCATGATATAGTGTGAATTCTACACACGGCGTTATGCATGAGGCCCCAGACCTTTATAGCCACGTCCATTCCACTCGGGAAAGTCTTCTTCATTTTGGCAGTTGGAAAGCCAGCACGCTAGAAAGTTTGACTGGCAGAAAATACTAACGGCCCCCACACAGCACACGATATTAGGTTAACTGAAATAGGATTTTTATGTTGATTCCCTCTACCATAACTTACTTTGGTACAAACAATTTTTTTTTATTTTGATTGAGATCTGAAACCAAATATTTCAAGATACAACACTAAATGACTACTCTTAAGTTGCTTGAAAGAGAAAATTTACGTTGAATGGACAACATCAATGTTATAATTTTTTCAGTGTAAAGAATTACACATAGGAAGTGAAAATGTAAGGTTTGAATACAAAATGGGGGTCTGAAAATCGAGAGTCCACCTTATGAGAAGTTTTAGGAGTCATAGTGGACTCTAAACTATGAACTTCCAGACAGTGTTGAGAAGCCATTAAGAAGGCTAACAGACTGTCAGGTTATATAGCGCCTTGATGTGTGGAGTACAAGTCACAGGAGGTTCTGCTCAGGCTTTATAACACACTGGTGAGGCCTCATCTTGAGTCCTGTGTGCAGTTTGGGTCTCCATAAAGACAGAGCAGCACAAGAGAAGGTCCAGAGAAGAGCGACTTGGCTGATTCAGGGCTACAAGGGATGAGTTATGAGGAAAGATTAAAAGAGCGGAGCCTTTAGAGAGGAGATGAAGAGGAGACCTGACTGAAATGTATAAAATGATGAAAGGAATCAGTCCAGTGGATCAAGACGGTGACTTTAAAATGAGTTCATCAAGAACACGGGGACACAGCTGGAAACTTCTTAACAGGACCACCGTTAGCATGTGCGAGGCCCAGTGCAAGACCTAATATGGGGCTCCTAACTAGGGAATCCAATCCCGGGCTCTTTCATTCCCGCATTCCCAGGAATGAAACTGCTGTAATTCCCGGGAAACCGGGAATGGCCAAGTTCGCATATATAGCGTGTAAAAGTGTAAAAATCGATCAAGAAATAACAGAGTTATAGTTGAAAACTGAAGACTTCATTGACGTCTGTCAAACAACAGCTTTGAACAGCAACTTGAAATTGCAATGCGTCAGTCTGTTGCATCCGCATTATCTGTGCCGAGAAACTTGCCATCACAGAATGATGAGAAGAAACTGGATGCATCAGTAAAAGCTGAAATGGCGGCGTTTAGAACAAGTGTATCTGTATCTGATGACTGTGCTGCCTACTTCGGTGGAGGCAAAGTGTGCTTTCTCTGCGGCTGGCGTACTCTGCACGAAGTACACTCTCGCCTGGACGACTGCACGCTGGACAAGTTATGCTTTCTATGCTCTTACTACCGCAACTAACTAGATCAGGGGTGACCACAGTTTTTCGGCTTGCCAGCTACTTTTAAAAAAATAACCAGGTCACACTACATTAAAAAGTATATATATATACACACACACACACACACACTGAGTGTACTTTATACATCAAATATATGTTGTCGTACCTTGCATAACTGAATAACCTTCATGGCACAATAACAATTCAATACATTTATGGTCACTACAGTATTTGGATTTAATTATCCTCATGTGGGAAAAGGCTGACTCGCATAAATAAGTAGAGCCGAATAATGCAGTCAAGGAGCTTTTGAATTCAGCGGAGTGAAAAATGACGGCTCTCCGATTAACTGTGATTTTAGTTCCCTCTCTTTTCTCTTTCTCCGATCGCTTTTCGGAAGGAGTCAGTTTCGTAGTTTTTATGAACAGTTCGAAAGTGCCTTTCCACATTTTCAGATTGACAGATCAGACAAACGCACTTCGATTGTGACATTGTGAGAAAGAAAATCCTCTTCCAATTCCACATCCTGTCCATACCTTTACCAAACACTTTTTTTTAAAATCCCTTCTTTAGTCGATATAAATTGGAAGGCTAACTCGATCACAGCTGGAGTTTTGCAGTAGCTCGCGCGTTTGGTCGTGCGTGTGGGATGACTGGTGTGTTAGAAGAAAGGAGATTTCAGACTGGCCTGTATGTCAATCAAGTGGCAAATGCCATAGGGAGGATATATGATAGACTAACGTTTAAAAAACAAAATTTTTTGAATGCAACGCGATCTACCTTCACTACCTTTTCGATCTACCGGTCGATCGCGATCGACGCATTGGGCTCCCCTGAACTAGATACATGTATTTATATGACGGCATGAACTGCTTGTAGATAAGGTTAGTCTTTTATTGGTGTCAACATACTGCAGTAGTTTTATTAAAAATAAGTGTCGGTCGTTCTAAAACCGTTCACATGTGAGATGCCTGTGCACTGTGTCATCCCGGGAAGCCCGCGATTCCCGGGAATGACATGCGGGATTCCTGAATTCCCGGGAATGGATAAACCCATCCGGGAATGGATTCCCTACTCCTAACTTAATTTAAAAAGAATTGACATTTGATTTACTAAAAATATTAATAATAAAATTAATGGTATATACTATATTAACTAAGAGTAAAGAAAACAACACACTTAAAATTTCATTCAAAACTTTAAATTTATTATTACGAAAAAATTGCAATGCAAGAAATACAATAAGAAAAGATACAACAAAACTCTGTGGTGGGCTGGCGCTCTGCCCGGGATTTGTTTCCTGCCTTGTGCCCTGTGTTGGCTGGGATTGGCTCCATCAGACCCCTGTGACCCTGTAGTTAGGATATAGCGGGTTGGATAATGGATGGATACTACAAAACAACAATACAACAAATTCAGTTTTTAAACATTATGAAATTTATTTTTCAAGCAAAATGATTTTTTTATCTTCATATCCAATGGATTCACATAACTCGTTTTCTATTGAGTGTAGTGCCATGTCTGACAAACTCTCTTGTCATATGGTGGCTCCTAGATAATTCTTAATTATTTTCAGCTCTGAAATCATGTTCACAAGCGAGTAACTAAACTGCGAGAAGACTCTCTTACATTTTGTAATATTTTCAGGCAATCTGGGATTACAATTCGTCAGTGACGTGCGGTGAGGTTCTTGGCTGTTGAGACACTGACACCTTCAGAGTCCGATTTACAAATCTATGAAGCCCAAAGAGTGTCAGCCAGCCTGCACAATGACTCCTGGTTATGTTTCATATCTCATTCTTTACACACACAGGTAAGGCGCATATCTGACTGAGAAAGAACGTTACATTTATAACGGCGACAGAGAGAGCGGAGAGGGCGCATTTGCTCCTCACCCTCCATGTGCTCTAAACTTGCCTTTGCAATTCCACAATTCAAACTCATTCGATACAAATGAAAGGATAGAGTGTTGTACAAAAAAGAAATGGTTTTCAGTTTTGACCTTAATTAAAATATTTAGTTGTTTTTAAAAGCTTTTAGTTCTGATGCTTTAAGTTTTAATGCAGACTGTTCAACTAAAGCATAACAAGAAAAACAAAAGAATATTTTATTCAAGGTCAATTTTTAGTTTTTCAATATTGGATTGTTTTTTTCTTAGTCCGTTTACGGTCTTACCTTTATTTGTAAATGAAGTCCTTGCACCTGTCCTTATCCACGAAAATCTCCATCACTTTGTCGGCTACATCTTGTGCCTTTTCACTGCAGCTTTGTGTCCGATCAGTTGACTAAATATGTCCCACACACTCATTAAAGGTATTAGCCAGACTGTGGAAAGTCAGGTGTATAATAAACGTGTCTGCAAACCTTATATGGCGACCTACAGAGAGACAGCGGCAGGCAGGCGCCAATTACAGCAATGAACCCCATGAGTGTGTGAGGAGAGCGCAGGCCGAGGTGAGGTGAGGCCCATCTCTGCCACACCTCGGGTTTCTCTCCTGTATTTGAACAGGAAATGCACCAATTCAGCGATTCTCACTATAAAAATGACTAAAGCTATTGGAATCATACAGAAAACAAATTTATAGAACAGAACAGTGGACACATTTATTTTATGTTATCATTATTAGTTTTAAAACTTTTCACGATGACAGGTGCCTCCCCTGACCGCAGGTCCCTGCAATTCCTCGATGTATTCATAATACGTTAGAATATATTGTGGAGGATGGCCGTGGTCCATGCCCGGCCAGGACGCCCCTTCTGCTTATGTTCCAGGGGAGCAGCCATGGACTCCTCAGTACCTTCCCCGGGACACTTGGTGGCAGCCTCCCTGGTTGATGATGATGCCTCAGTTCCCCGCAGGGTTTCATGGGAGATGGAGTTCTTCCCAACCCTGTGGGGACCTGGGATGGCTGCCAGAGGGCGAGGCAGAGATAGTTAAGCCCAGCTGGTTTAATCATCAGCCTCACACGGGAGTGCAATTGGGAACAGGTGAGCAAGCACCAGGAGCACTCCCGGGAGGGCCATAAAAGAAGCCAGCAACCACCACTCAAGGCCAGAATCGGGAGGAAGAGGACGAGGTTGCCTGAGAAGAATGGTGGTGCCAGCAGAAGGATTGGACTGTGTTTAAGTGTTTGGGACTGTGTTGGGTCTGTGGGACACGGGGAAGACGTGCCCCACGGCTGAAGAGAAAATAAAAAGATTTCTGTTCCATGTACACGTGCCTCAGTGTGAATCTGTGCCAGGTCGGGCACTTATATAGCGCCTTATTCACACTGGCCTAGTCGGCAGGATTCCAGTCCATCCATTTAGACCGGGACCTGTACAAAAATATTGTGTGGAGACCCGGCATAGCAGCATGCTGCTACACGCAGCGGAGCGAGGCACGTGCGCGACACAACAGTAGCACGCACCAGACAGAACCGCGGGTGAACAGACACAGCACAGTGCAGAGCACACTCCCTAGGCAGAGAGCGCACTGCAAGAACAGAGCGCACTCCCGAGGCAATCCAAGAGCGCGCCTGCATGAGCGGCAGGGAGCCGCAAGAAAGGCGCCCACAGGAACACCATACGGAATGGGGAAAAAGACCGGGCGGCCTCAAAAGCCAGCTACCAAACATGGCCATGCCGTTAAGAGCAACGGGATCCATAGAGAGGTCGGCGACAGACCCGGAGATGATCCGTCCAGGGTAAGGTATGCATTTGTTCCGTATGCCTGCCTCCTAGGTACAAAAGAGACGGATCCCTGTCAATGGCCGGCAGACGCCTGTCCGTGGCGCAACGGTGAGAGGAGCTCCAAGGGGAGCGACGCTGACCTGAGGGCCCTATTCGACTCCGGACAATGCTTGAGAGACGAGGGCCCGGAAGACATCCCTGGTACGGTTGTCCCAGCGAAGAAACAGGAACCACTCCCTGTGACAGTTAGGGGTGTGGGGATATGTGTCGGCTGCCCGTCGATAGTGATATGCAGACGGGAACGACGAAACTCCACCCTGCTCCCGAAGACGTCCTGGAGGGGCTTGTAAAAAAAGCCTCCACGATTCCTGGTTGGCGCAAGACGAGTTGAGTTCAAGTCTGTCGCCAGCCGATAGAACTGACTTCTCCTGGGCAGTCCTCCTACCTCTGCAGTCTCTGGCCCAGATCTTTCAGGTCCTGCAGGAGATGAACGGAGGTCTGGACAAGAAGCTTGGCGCGCCGTTGGAAGCCATTGCTGGATGGCTTAGCAGACGCGGTACCTCATCCTCCAGTCATGCAGGACAAAGCAATACAAGTAAGTGAAGCCTGTGCTGTAAAAGAAAGGGAGGGGAGGAGCACAGAAGCTTCTGTCATGATTAATACGGCTTGCCAGGCCAGCCCGCCCCCTACACAAGACGTTGCCACGGTGACTGATAACGTGGCAAGAGAGTGTGCTGAGAGACAGCTGAAAGATGTCAGCTGCCAAACTACCTTACCCCAACTGCCGGTGCCGGTCTCACGGGTGTCTAGAGGGGTGCAGACGGTGAGGGGTCCCTCTTCTTCCCATAAAGGGACTCAGACCACCAATACACCGCAGGGATTGAAAAGGAGCCGGAAGAAGAAGCCAGAATCTCCGGAAAGAGCACAGCATGAGCTCGTTGACGGGAATGCATGGACGGGCTATGCTGCAGAGGGGCGAAGTCGCCATAAGCCCGCAACTGATAGGAAGGAGGGGCGGGAGTTTCCTACCTGCTCCCGCAGGGGTCGGGCAGAGGAGAATCGGATGTGTTATAACTGCGGCCACTGTGGCCACGTCTGGAGGAGTTGTCAAGAGAGGACATCCAAGTGGCAGGGATGTTGGGGCAACACCCCCTGGTCTGTTTATTATATTTCCACAGGACGGAGCCATGGAGCAGAGGACACCGATTCCCTATACAGGAGAGGACTGACCCTCGCGGGACAGGTCGATGAGCCCCATGAGTCTCATCTGGGAGAGGGGCAATGTAGAGGACGGACGGGTCCCATGCCCCAAGGGGATGGCCCTTCTGCTCATGTTCCTGGGGAACCACCAGAGACTCTTCAGGACCCAGGATGTGTGGAGCCCTCAACTGAGCGGGTGAACGATTTCACTCCTGCAAGCGTCGAGCTGAAGGGAGTCGAGAGTGCTACAGCTGCGGCCGCTGTGGCCACATCTGGTGGTGTTGTTCTGTGAGGACGTCCAAATGGCAGGGACGTCGGGGCAACAACCCCGGACCATTTTCTTTTGATTCCACAGGGCAGAGCTATAGTGCTGAGGACACTGACTCCCCATTATGGAGAAGACCGGCCCTCGCGGGGCATGCCGATGAGCGCCACGGGTCTCATCCGGGTGAGGGGCACTGTGGAGGACGGCCGTGATCCATGCCTGGCCAGGACGCCCCTTCTGCTTATGTTCTGGGGGAGCAGCCAGTGGAAGGATTGCTGTGTTAAAAGTAAGGTGTTTTGTTATACCTGTGTGGTTCACGGGGAAGACGTGCCCCACAGGGAAGAGTGTTTGGACTGTGTTTAAGTGTTTGGGACTGTGTTGGGCCTGTGGGACACGGGGAAGATGTGCCCCACGGCTGAAGAGAAAATAAAAAGATTTCTGTTCCATTTACACGTGCCTCAGTGTGATTCTGTGCCGGGTCGGGCACTTATATAGCGCCTTATTCACAATAGTTTTATTTCTTCAAATCATTCTAATCCATTGATATCACAACTATTTCCATCCGTTAACAAAATATCTAAATCCAAGCAACATTTTTAAGTTCTTCATCGGCCATAAATGTTAATTTTGGAATATTGTACAGACATCCGAAGTAATTCACACGTATGTCTAACTGTTGAAATCTTTCTTCAATTTCCATTGTTGCTTGATTTATAATTCTTTAAACATAATCTGTATAACATTTCTTCTCAGGATCTTTTATAGATTTCATCCTTCATTTCATAATCATAAGAGCGCTTAGATTTTTTGCTCCTATACTCTTAAATCTTACTTCAATGTAATTTTATGAACAGATGTGTTTGGCGGTTTCTTTTACTATATAAAATCCATTATCTCGATATAAAATTAGATAATCTTTCAAACCTTTTAAATGCGCTGTTGCGGTGTTTAAATCAGCACCCATATTTTGTAAAATGTTGCTAACTTTATTAACAGCGACGAGTATTTCTTACCATATAACTGTTACTAAAACAAATTTGTAATTAAATTCAGATTGAATCAATGATTGGGCCTCGCTTCTTATTTTTTGGATGTTTGGTCGATTCACTGATTTCTTCCAATGTTTTTCAAATTTGACTTAAATGAAAACGAATCGGCTTGACAGACTGACATTTACATTCCCATCTAGTTGGTGCCAACAGTTTTAGCGTTAATTCCCGCAAATGTTTAGTGACAATAGACCACCTTTCCACGGACACAGAAAACATTGTATCGAGTCTTTGAATTGTTCCAAAAGAGTCACAGCAGTAAGAATACGGGAGGCCATACACACCTCTCAACAATAAATGTAAATGAAGTGCCGTACGTGGGACAAAAAAGGCTCTGGATGTTCATTTTAAATTCTCGTCTGCACTCCCAGCCATACTGGCGCCGTCACTGTCAGCTTGTCCCTACAATCTTGGAGACATAACGCGGATGTAGCAGCAAGAAGAGAACTTCACTTAAATGAGATCCTGCAGTTTTAACATCTGATAGAAAATCAGTGAAATGTTCTTAAATTGTGACGTCATCGTTTGGATATTCCACAATTCTTATTATAAATGTTAACTGTTCCACGTGACTGATATCTGTGTCCAAAAAATGGAAAAATAGTCACTTTTCTTAATGCACTTTCACTTTTAATTCTTGAGCAATGAGATGGATCATTTCATTCTGAATCGCCCATCTCAGGTAATGATCGATATTTCCTTATTCGAACCTCTTCTCAAATGCTCATCCATAGTAAGATCAAATGTGGCTATCATTTCAACAACTCCAAGGGGTTTGCCATCATTATCTTCTGTAAATAATTTGTTGCTTGAACCACGAAAGGCGTTATTATGTTTTCCTAAATATTGAACACAATATACGATTCGCCATTAAACCTGCGCAAATGTGCTTTTTCGGCATTTGTTTCATGTTGCTACAAACTGTCAATAATTTGCTGCTTTTGTAATCATTTTGCAAGTTCAAGAAATTGCATTTGTGATTGATATTGGAACAAACAGGCTTCAGGCTCCTTT
>NW_024386160.1:0-10071 GCF_016835505.1 Polypterus senegalus | reverse complement strand
GGTGAATAGAAGACGATCGTGATGACAGCAAGTGAAGTGAAAAGTATCACCAAAATAATACAAACAAATAAAAGAGGAGACTCCATAACACTTTATATTCCTTTATTCCTGTTCAGAAAATGAACTCATAATAAAAATTAATCAAAAATTTAAAAACTTCAACAAAGACAGAGCCAAACAGACCTGCTGCTGGTCACCACTAGAGCTGCCAGTCCTGAGTGGTAAATGACAGATAAGAATTCCAGTTTGTCATCCTCACCCCGTGGTCACCTGTGACAAGTCCATCTGATCAGTTGAGTGCAGGACGCCGTCAGTCTCATGTCTGTGCCGTTCTTATCCAGTGTTGATGTCCACATGTCAGTCTGAATGACTTGGCACCAGTCAGTCCAGCGTGAAGGCAGGAGACCCTGTCAGGTATATAGTGCCTTACTTTATAAGAATGGCAGTGGTCTCGTGTTCACACTGCACTTCAGTGAAAAGTCAGAATACAAGTGGCCATTGATCCTTTGTGTTGTTTGTCCTTCTGTCCTTCTGTCTGTCTGTCTCTACTTATGTCGCACTTTTCTTTTTTTCTCCTGCAGTCTGTGTTATTGTCGCCTCACCTTCAGATGTTCCTCAGCCTCTCCTCAGCTCTTTCTGCTCCACACTCACGACTGATTGAACTGAACCTGAGCGGCAACAACATGGAGATTCAGGAGTTCATCAGCTGTGTGAGGGGCTGAGGAATGAAAACTGTAAATTACAGGCACTGTAGTAAGTGTACAACAAGTGTGTGTGTGTGTGTGTGTGTGTGTGTGTGTGGGCCCTGTGATGGCCACACTTGGCTCCTACTTTGCATTTAAAGCTGCTATAACAGACATAAGACTCATAGATATTTGGATAAGTGAGTTCAAAATATATAAATTATTGAGTGAATGAATTCATCATTAGTGTTTACTTATAATTAATCAATCTGTACACCAATTATATGTTAATGAGCTATATTAACTAACTGGTACAATCCTAATTAATCACAGAGTATAGGTTATCTACAGTATTTGAATTTGACAGTCTCTGCAATGCTCTTTCTAGAAGGACAGAGTTTAATGGTAGGCTTGTGTCTAATTGTTCACTTAATATGGCTACACAGTAGATGTACATGCTCTCATTACCTGCCCCTTCCTTTACTGTATCCCAGGTGCTAGAAAGTCCCTTCATATCATTCTGTCTTCCATAGGCAGAGGTTTGTTTGATTTCTTAACAATCAATTCTTGCTTTAATGATTCTTTTATCTACAAGTTTCCTTTCAAAACATCTGATATGGCTTGATGCCGTAGGTTAAAAAGGGAATTGCAGCAATGTCTTTACCTCATTAATGTTGCCGCAGGAGATTAAGGCAGAAGCGAGATGACCAGAGAAAACATTCCATACCTACTAACTGGAGGAAATGAATGTACAGAAAATATTATGAGCCAGTAATGATTGAGTTTCTTTACCTCCGAATGGGCTGGCCTGGCAACTGACCAGATAGGACTCAAAACGGAGTCTTTACAAATTTTCTGACAGGTGAATCTAAGGAGGAATAGCACAGCAGTAACCACTGACCATTCAGCTTCACAGTTTGTTTCAAAAGCTGAAGTCAAGCTTGGTGTACTGCTGAAAAAGCTAAGAGGTCCAAATATGTCATTAAAAAGGGTGTCCATTGTGTAGAAATTTAAGAATCACAGCTTTCAGAAGTTATACAGTATTTTGGATTATAATTTGTGGTTATGTTGACTTAGAGAGGACGCAGGTCAATCATATCCAGCAAACATGTTTAGTACCAATTATAAGTATGGATACTGTATTATCATAGTATTTCTCTCTACTTACCCTCTACCTGTTTTCTTCAAGGGTAAGTGTACTCGTCAAGTTTGTTACCAGATTGGTCTACTATTGCACTTAAAGATTAACACACACATACATAGCTATACGCAGACACACAGAAACTCAACGGTGCCCTATGAATGACACACACACAGCTGGTTAATCTCTAGCACTTTAAACCACGCAAGTGCCTTTAGAATAATATAGCCTGTCACTGTCTCAGCACTTTAGACTACTTATTATTGGCACGAAAACCATATGATGTTTTAATGATATCTCAGACCTAAATATTAATTTTGGTCTACACAAGAATACATTTAAACATACAAAGGCTCAGTACTTTTGAATATAGGCCATTAATCAGCCAAGAATGCCTTACTTTACACTGTTCCCTATTATGGGGTGGAGCCTCACCCTCAGCCTTATAAACCCTGCAGCACAGTGGTAATGGCAAACCTCTGCACCAGGTGCTCAAAGAAATCTACCTTATTACTTCAATCACTCTAAACATGAAGACAAAGCTTAGAAGAGTTAAACATGATATTTATTACATATAATAATAATAATACCAGTGGAACAAAGAATAATAGAAAATAGGACTAATAGTAAAGTCTGGATATATATAGGGTTTATAAATAGCTTATAATAAAAGTTAAAAGGTGACAAGGATGAATGTCGTGAGGCGGCTTGTGATCTAGCACACGAAGTTATTCATTAGATGCTTTTTCTGATGATCATGATGGAAGTTACTTCACACTGACGTTGCTCTGTTCCCTTCTGACATTTTGTCCCTTCTTCCTCCCTCCTTTCTTACTATTATATCACCTCAGATGAGTATTTTAATTTCAAAAATCCTACCAGGAGGTTTGCAAGATGTGATTGTTAGATATTCTAATAAGTTGGCTGTCAATATGTCCGTTTTCCCAAACGAGCAAAACTTTTTATGTTCTCTGAGGTATTGGTTACCTCTTCCTTCCCCAGGCTGTAAAATAATTAGATGTCCATCCTTTCAGGTTATAAAGTAATTGGTAGCTCTGAGCCACCAGCATGTCTTCCTTTCGTTGTTGGAACAGCTGCTTCAAAAGTGAGACATAACCGTGTAAAGAAGACATGCTTTGATTTGTCCCGAATGTAGTTCATCTGTTGTCATGTCTTGAACGAAATATAATAGAAAAGTAAACCAAAATATACAGAGTTTGTACCTCACAACAAATACACCCAGAAATTGCCTCATTTTGAAAGCAGTGATAAATCCATTAGCATAGTTAAATAATTATCTTGATTTTATTTTTAAATCAGTATAATGGATTTTGATAAAAGAAATGCTATAATTTACTATCTAAAACTAACATTTCTGGATGTGTCCAGATATTTGACTGGTATTGTAGCTTAGTAATGTTGTCCAGTATAAAAAGGAGTATATCTTTATAAAACCTTCACTCTTAAAAATAAAGATTCTTTAATGGCACTTTACTCGTAGTGTGGTTCCTCATAGAAACATTGATTAACAAAAACAGTTTATTCTATGAGGGTTCTTTGTATATACAACATGACATTTGAAAATGTTCCTAATATACGGACAAAACAGAAGTCTTTCTATGTATAGTAGGCTACCTCAGAAGCACACAGACAGGTCAAAAATCTGAACTTAGCCTGTGCAATTTGTAGGCAGTAGTCGTCATTAGCCCATTAGTATTATAAAATGTAAGTACACTTCGTTCATGGGTATTTATGGAGTCTGTTACAGATCTAATTAAGTTCACTCAGTCAAAAAATTTAGTCACTACTCACGAAGAGAGAGACATACATACTTCAGGCACCAGCAGAGGGCAATCTAGCATGAATAAAATCCTACTAATAGTTGCGTACTCTGTGGGTTCATAGAGTAATGAGGAATCATGATGTGTTACATGTGTTTGCTTCTCTGTGAAGAGCAGAAGGTCACAAGACAGTATTATGAATGATTGGCAAAAAGGATTATTGCATTAGGCCATGCCAAAAGATAGCGTAGCGTAGCACGTGTTGCCAAACGTATGTGTCAGAGCCTTACTGTCTACCAAGTTTTCCAGCAGTAGCATACATCACAGAACTGTGGCCAAAAATTGTGCTCGCAAGTATGGGACCATCACCATGTGTCATATATTGTTACAGCAAACCGCTTTGCCACCAGGCCAGAATTGCAGCAGACTGCCAATATAGGCCTCCCACAACAAGCTATATCCACATGAGTACTCAGAAGGGAACTGCATCCCATGGATATCTGGAAGAAAGGTTGCTTGCTAACAGCTGTTAACAAAGCTGCATGGTTACAGCTGGTGAGGAGCCACAAAACACCTGGGCTTTTGACACCAGAAAATGTTTTTATTCTGTATTCAAAATGATGGGAGGCAATGTGTACATCATAAACCATGTGAAGCCTTCCATGGGGACGGTGTGTAAGGTGCTGTTCAAACAGGAAAAGGCTCTTGATGTGCTGGAGGTTTTCAATTACGTGGTCTTTTTGGCTGAGGTGACAACACACTTGAAATGGAGGTTTTAATTTGGCTTCTGGATGACCATAAAAGTCACCTTTTGTCCTTCATCTCCAGAAAGAGTACATAGAATGGCTACCCAAATCTTCCAAGATGACAACTGAGATAAAGAGTACTCTGAAGTATTTTCTACATCTTGACTGGCCCACAGAATATCCAGTCAGTGCAATCTGACCAATCTGGCTGTATTGTAGGATTTCATGCTGGAAGAGTTTATGAAAATTGATGTTGCCTACAACCACAAACTGCTGGTGTCAATGCCAGATAAATTGAACATGTTCTTTTGTTTCATGGAGGAGTTACACACTATTAGATAAGATTTAGCTAGGGTGACTACTTTTTGTCCAGTGAACTCCAGGGCACTGTGTGATGGCTGACCCTGCACTCCGATCTGAAAAGAGTCATGTGAAAAGATAGCTTCCCCTTTGGGATTAATAAAGCACATCAAAATAAAAAAAATTTAAAATTCAAGGATTCTTTGTAGAATGTTCTTTTAGAGCCAAAATGGTTCTCCTATTGCATTGCTCTGATAAACCACTTAGGCACCTTTATTTTTAACAGTGCATACATGGAAATTTACTGGGACCACAACTGGGCTTGTACAATACAATACAATACAGTTTATTTTTGTATAGCCCAAAATCACACAGGAAGTGCCGCAATGGGCTTTAACAGGCCCTGCCTTTGACAGCCCCCAGCCTTGACTCTCTGAGAAGACAAGGAAAACTCCCAATAAAAACCTTGTAGGAAAATGGAAGAAACCTCGGAAAGGCAGTTCAAAGAGAGACCCCTTTCCAGGTAGGTTGGGCGTGCAGTGGTGTCAAAAGTAGGGGTCAATACAATACAATATACAGAACAGAACAATTCCTTAAGACAGCATAATAATAAAAATTTTAGAAGTACGGTTTAACAGTAGATGATCTGACATAATTAGGTTTGGATATTTTTAGAGTCCTGGGGACCTCATCCATCTAGCTGCCTCCCCATTTGGCCATGCCACGGCTGAAACGTTGTCGATGAAAGGACCCTCTTTCCCATGATTCCTGTGATCCTCCATCAGGGATGACTTTACCATAGGCAGGCAAACAACTTGGCAGTGGGCCATGGCACCAATTGCCACATTTGGGTACCGAGAAAAGAAACAGAATAGGTGAGGGTTAGTATTCAAATATAATTATCATGTTATTTATGTTATAGTGCTAATGACTAACAACAGAGATGCAGTCTGTACAGTTAATCAGCAGCTCTAGTCAGGATATGCTAAACTGAAGTAGAGAGTCTTCAGCCGGGATTTAAAGGCTAAGACTGAAGGGCATCTCTTATGGAAGCAGGAAGACCAGTCCACAGTTTAGGGCCCTGTAACTAAAAGCTCAACCTCCCACTGTTATTTTATTAATCCTTGGAATCCTAAGCAGACCGGCATCTTGAGATCTGAATGTGCGCTCAGGTTTGTAAGTCATGATAAGTTCAGACAAGTAAGCCGGACCTTGGCCATTTAATGCTTTATATGTTAAAAGGAGGATTTTGAAATCTGCCCTAAACTTAACTGGGAGCCAGTGTAAAGATTTAAGAACTGGAGTTATGTGTTCATATTTTCTTGTTCTTGTAATAATTCTTGCAGCAGCATTTTGAATTAACTGGAGGCTGTATAGAGAACAGTTTGAACATCCAGTGAACACCGCATTGCAGTAGTCAATCCTACTAGAGATAAATGCATGAATTAATTTCTACAATCCTGTTTATTTAGAAAGCCTTAATTTCCTAACATTTTAAGATGGAAAAACATGTTTTGGACGACTTTGTAATATGCCTTTAAATGACATGCTAGAGTCAAAGATAACACCTAGATTGCGGGCTGATTCAGTAAAATTAATTGGGATTCCAACTGAGTTAAATGATGACAAAATATTGTTATGATCAGCGTCATTCCCTCCAACAATTAACATCTCTGTTTTATCTGTATTTAAAGACAAGTAGTTCTCATTCATCCATTCCTTTAATTCACTAACACAACTAATTAAAGACAACATCGGAGAAACTTCATTTGATTTAAATGAAAGGTATAACTGGTGTCATCTGCATACGAGTGAAAATTAACATTATGTTTCCTAATGAGAGATCCCAGTGGAAGCATGTAAAGTGAAAACAGTAAAGGTCCCAGTACTGAGTCCTGCGGACACCATATTGAACTTCTGTGTATAATGATGGAGTACTGTCTGCACATTTCTGTACATACTGGAATCGATTTGATAAATAAGAACTGAACCAAGCGAGCACGGGGCCTGTAAGCCCAACATCGTTTTCTAGCCTGTGCAGTAAAATAGAATGGTCAATGGTGTCAAATGCTGCACTTAAGTCCAATAACATAATTACAGTGGAATTTCCTTCATCAGAGGATATCAGAATGTCATTTACAACCCGTGTTAGTGCGCTTTCTGTACTATGACCAGTCAAAGCCAGACTGGAATTTCTCAAATAGATTGTAACACGTAAGGTGTGACTGAAGCTGACTGGTGACTACTTTCTAGTATTTTAGAGAGAAATGGTAAATTTGAAATAGGCCTATAGTTATTTAGTATGTGTGGGTCTAGGTCTGACTTTTTAAGTAAAGGTTTAATGACTGACACTTTTAGTGCATCAGGTACGGTGCCATGCAGTAATGAACTATTGATAACGGTTAGAATAGGCGCTGCAAGAACATCCATTGCACTTTTTACTAGTTTTGTTGGCACTGGATCTAGGGAACAAGTAGTGGGCTTCATTTTAGTAATTAAAGTTAAGACTTCCTGGTGAGTTACAGGATTAAAATTATTAAAGTGCTGAATGCAATGTGAGACAGGGTCTGCTAAGCTAGTATTTGGTTTGTACTGTGATGCTGAGATCTGGGATCTTATATTTTTAATTTTCTCATTGAAGAAGTTCATAAAGTCTGTACTGCTAATATCTGTTGGTATTTTGCACTGTTGATCTGAATTCCCATTTGTTAATTTAGCCACTGCTCTAAAAAGTACCCTAGGATTTTTATTATTGCTATCTTGTAGTCTTTGGGGATACAGTTTGTAATCAGATGTTTGGAACTTCTGAAGATCAATAAAATCAAATGATTGTTCATTAAAACTGGTCTAAGATTCACACCATGCATGAGCATCAGAATGTTTCTTAAGCCAACACCTACTTGAACCTAACTTGGTCAGTTTTGCCAGAAGCAGACTACAAATCAATACAAAATACTGTAAGATACTGCATTTTACATCTGGAGACACATTGATTTTAAAATCCTAGGTTCAAATCCCAGTGTTCTGTGTAAAGTCTGCATATTTTTTTTTAACTCGCATCTCAAGGATGTGCATATTAGGTTAGAAATTATAAAATTTCCTCAATATTAGTGAATGTTCCCAGCTTGTTACTAAAGCTCTTTCCCCGTCTTGCACCTGATGCTGTTGGAATTGTCTCTGGCCCAGTTACGTCACAGGGGATGCTTCAAGGGCTAAAGCCCCTCAATTTCGAGAGACCCCACCCTCTCCAAAGATCTCAGGCGTCCAGCCCTTGATTTTCAATTCAACCTGATGTAGTACCGACATGCATGTATGACTTGCATGAAACTCTATGGGGTATCTACCCTCACTCTTTTGAATTGTGCAAAACCCGACAGGAACTCCCCTTGCTCTTCATCTTTCACTAAACCTCAAAGGGCACCCTCTGCTACTCGATCACCTACATATAGAACTAGCGACATAATCAGAAAGTGAGGCTAAGCACCTTGTAACTGCTAAAGCTAATGATAAAAATAAAAATATATTTTTTATTTATATTGCACTTCATATTTTAGAAATCTCAAAGTGCTACAGAGTAAAACAAAAATAATAAAACAAGAAAATCTATTTATACTTTAACAAAAGATTCCATTTAAAAACATCACTTGACTGTGGGGCTCTCAGGTAGTCAGGAAGGATGTTCTACAGTCTCAGCACCACAGATGTAAAAGCCCTATCTCCCATACTGCGAAGCTTGGTTCTGGGGACTTGGAGAGTGTTAGTGTGTACAGAGCGGAGAGTGCATGAGGAGGTATGAGGGGTAAGGAGTTCCTGTAAGTAAAGGGGGGCATGTCCATAGATGCACTGATGGGTGAGGAGAACGACCTTGAACTCAATTCTGAGTGGGACAGGGAGCCAGTGAAAGGGTTTTCAGGGTTGGGGTGATATGGTCATGCTTTTGCACCCTCATCAGGATCCTGGCAGCGCAATTCTGAATATACTGGAGTCTCTGAATACTTTTGCCAGGAATCCGATAAGGAGCACATTACAGTAAACCAACCTGGAGGAGACAAAGGCATGGACGAGCTTCTCTGCATCTACCAGGGTGAGAGCTGGTCAGAGTTTAGCGATGTTCTTGAGGTGGTAGAACGAAGACTTATAGAGGTGTTTGATCTGGGAGTCAAAGGTGAGTTGAGGGTCCATTTAACACCCAAATTGGTGACAGATGTGGAAAGGGGAATGTTTTGGCCAGCGAAAGTGATACTGGTGATGGTAGAAGAGCGGAGATGGTGTGATGTGCCAACTAAGATGGCTTCTGTTTTGGATCTGTTTAGCTGAAGAAAATTGAGCCTCATCCATGCCTCTATCTCTTCCAGGCAGGTAGTCAATGTAGATATTGGCAGAGGAGCAGTAGAGGAGGTAGGAGTAGTCCTGAGGAAAGCTGGGTGTCATTAGCATAGCAGTGAAAAGATAAATCATGTCTGCTAATGACATTTCCAAGGGGAAGCATGTAGATGGTAAAAAGGATGGGGCCTAACACAGAGCCTTGTGGGACACTACAAGTGACGTTGTGGGTATGAGATTTTGCACTGCCCAGGCGACATGCTCAGTTCTGCCGGTCAGGTAAGATATTAACCAATTGTGAACATTTCCAGAGAGTCCAATGGTGTATCTCAGGTGGTGAAGGAGGATGTTGTGGTCTATTGTGTCAAAAGCAGCTGTCAGGTCAAGGAGGATGAGTAAAGAAGGGGAACCAGTATCTGCTGTTATCAGAAGATCATTGGTGACCCTGACATGGGCTGTTTCGTGCTATGGCCAGGGCGGAAACCAGACTGAAACTTTTCAAACAGATTATTCAGTTTGAGGTGGTCATGAAGTTGAGTTGCAACTATTTTTTCCAGAACTTTAGAGAGAAATGGAAGATTGGAGATGGGCCTATAATTGGAGAGAACTTCAGAATCCAGGGTGGGTTTTTTCAGTAGGGGTCTGATGACAGCAGTTTTTAGTGAAGAAGGAATATGGCCAGCCAAAAGGGACTGGTTTATGATCCTGGTGATAAGTGGAGAGACGGCAGAGATGTTGGCCCTCAGTAGAGCTGAGGGAAAGGGTCCAGGGGAACTGGTAGACAGTTTCATTTTCCTGATGACATCCTCCACCTCTTCCCGTGTGGCAACAGAGGGGCTGGACAGTCTCAGACAGTAGGTCAACAGTTGGGGGCAGGATATCCGTGGTGGAGAGGTGTAAGCGGATGTTATCAACTTTGTTTGAAGAAATTGATGCATATTGCACCTTCATCAGTGGCTCAGAGTGGGCAGGTGAAGGAGGTTTGAGAAGGTGATTTATAGTTGAAAAGTTTTTGGGGTTCCTGAACTGTGCTATGATTGCACTCACCTCATCAGGTGCCTGGTGCAGTAGAGGTGGATAGGAAGAGTTATTTTTCG
>NW_024386159.1:0-5220 GCF_016835505.1 Polypterus senegalus | reverse complement strand
TAATAAATGATTGCAAATTACACAGGAACGGAATTAAGACAATTCTAAATTACACAGGAGAGGAAATTGGGAGAACAAAATGTTCAAATTATGAATTATTTTATTTTACATTTTTAATTTGTTGTCAAGTTGTTGCATTTAGTACATAAGTTTCTGAATATTGGGCCATTTACAGTATCTCCTGCATCTTCTGCTGTTTCTAGGGATGTGTTATTACAGTGGTTATCTTAGTGTTAGGCTGATTGTTATATGTTTCTTTGTAATTATTATGCACACCTATACACTTACTTGTATTTATCCATGCAATGATCTAGTCGATAATCGTGTGTAAGCAGCACCTAGCACAAAATCAAGTAGATACAGTTTAGGAGGTTCAGATAATGTTCACATCTGGGGGATAAACCTTGGAGATTTTGATCATGGCATGATTGCTGGCACCAAATGGGTTGGTTTGAGTATTTATGTAACTGTTGATCTCCTGTGATTTTTCACGCTCAACAGTCTCTAGAATTTACTTGGAATGGTGTGAAAAAAATGAACACCCAGTGATTGACAGTTCTGCGGATGCAAACGACTTTTGGATAAAGAGGTCAGCGGAGAATGGCCAGACTGGTCTGAGTTGACAAAAAGGCTATGGTAACTCAGATAATAAACACTCTGTACAACTGTGGTGTACAAAAAAAACATCTCAGAATACACAAAATGTTTAATCTTGACATCTTGAGTGCACATTTTTGGGATGTAAGAGAAAACACACAGCAATGAATTTATTCTAACTTCACAAGCATACAAACTCCACTAGTTGGGGACCAAATATGGCAAGAATCAATAGTTACTTTTTTTTGTACTATAATCTTTTTTGCATTATTAATGTGTGTGTGGATGGGCAATAGAGGTAGTCTTATTTTGGGATTTTGTTTATTTTGTAAATACTATTTAGTTCATTGTTTCTTGTTCAAATCCGCCTCTTAGAGGTTGGAGTAGCAAAGCACAATGCCACTGCTACATATCCCCTTCATCTTCTTTCGCTGCTCCCATTAGGGTTGCCACAGCAGATCATCTTTTTCCATATCTTCCTGTCCTCTGCATCTTGCTCTGTTATACCCATCACCTGCATGTCCTCTCTCACCAAATCCAGAAACATCCTCTTAGGCCTGCCTCATCTCCTCTTGCCTGGCAGCTCCATCCAGCATCCTTCCCCTAATATACCCAGCATCCCTCCTCTGACATGCCAATACCAATGCAATCTCACCTCTCTGACTTTGTCTCCAAACTGTCCAACCTGAGCTGACCCTCTAATGTACTCATTTCTAATCCTGTCCATCAATGTCATACCCAGTGCAAATTTTAACATCTTAGCAGCCACCTCCAGCTCTGTCTCCTGTCTTTTTGTCAATGCCATAGTCTCCAACCCATATAATATAGCTGGTCTCATTACTGTCTTGCTAGTACCCATCTGTCACAAATCACTCCTGACACTCTTCTCCACCCACTCCACCCTGCTTGCATGCTCTTTTGCACCTCTCTTCCACAATCCCCATTACTCTGTACTGATGATCACAAGTATTTAAACTCATCCACCTTCACCAACTGTACTCCCTGTATCCTCACCTTTCCTCTGACCTCCCTCTCATTTACAAAAATAAGTATTCTGTTTTGGTCATTCTGACCTTCATTCCTCTCATAGCATATCTCCACCCTATCCAGGGTCTCCTGCTCCCTACTCCTCGTTACAGATCACAAAGTCAACTGCAAACATCATAGTCCACGGGGACACCTGCCTAATCTCATCTGTCAACCTGTCCATCACCATTGCAAATAGAAAGGCTCAGAGGTGATCCCTGGTGTAATCCCACATCCACTTTGAACACATCCTTCATTCCTACCTAGACCTCATTAATGTCTCAGTTCCTTCTAACATATCCTGTACCACTCTTCCATACTTCTCTGCCACTCCCAACTCACATACAAAACACAACTCCTCTGAGGCACCCCTCAAATGCTTTCTCTAGGTCCACAAAGAAACAATGCAACTTCTTTTAGCCTTCTTTGTACATCTCAACAACACCCTTAAGAGCAAACATTGCATCTGTACTGATGAAACCATACTACTGCTCACTAATGATCACCTCCTTTCTTAACTAGCTTCCATTACTCTTTCCCATAACGCTCATGCTGTGATTGATCAAATTATCCCCTGTAGTTACTACAGCTCTGCACAGTCACCCTTATTCTTAAAATTGGTACCAGCCTGCCTTCAAAGAAGATATCTATTGGCATCTTGCTGACCCTTAAAAATGAACAGGAGAAAAGCATCAGGCTTTGGACCCATCGGGAGTGGTGGTAGGATATATATTTAGTGCTATGGAGTTTTTTTATTAGGTAGACACCACTGGCCTGTCCCCTTTTCTCATGCAAACAACAACAACAAGGATATCATCTGAAAACACTGGGGTTCTTTTATTACATGGGAGGAGCAGACAGCTCCTTAATTAAACACAGCTGCAATTTGCCCAATAGCTACCTGGATCATTAATAAACAACTTACAACCCCATGGCAGGTAAATTAAATTCAGAAAAAAACAGTTGAGAATTTCTTGGGAGTTTTGAGGCTTTACAGTCTTAACCAAAGAAGCAATCCATAGCCCATATGGACAATATATTGTATTGCTTGAGAAAACTGGTTCTGTGAGTGGTGACCAATCGTGGGCTCTGTTGAGTTCAGCCCTAGAGGATCAGATCAGTGTTGTTGTTTACCTTCTTCTTCTTTGGATTCCTGTATGGAATACTTTCTAGTTGAAATCTACTTGTCTTCCCAGTGTTCATATTAATTCCCTTTCACAGTCTAAAAGCATGCTATCATGCTGAATTATAATTCTAAATAGGCTTGGTGTGAGTGAGGCACTTGAACTTTGCCAGGCAGCAGAAGGAAAATACTCAAGTTCCCAAACACTCTTTGGATGAACTAATGTAATGTCTTCATTTTGTAAAAGCCTTTCATTTTCTTATTCTCCTTACTATAGTTGTAACTCCCTGAACTGACAGCTGTGTTCCCAAAATATGCTAAATGCTGTGGTGAAGAACAGATCCCATGTATTCTCTGAGGTCAGACCATACTCTATTTACTCTAATTGAGAGCAGCAGAAACTTTATCCCATGAAATAATTCTGTCAGTGGCATGAGCAAAGCTTTTGAGGTCTGTTTGAACACTCCCACAGCTCATGAGGCTCTGATTTGCTCAGTAGCCACCATCACTGGATATTCACATGACTGCTGTCTCATCTCCAACAGTGCCTGTCAGATCAGACTAACGCTAAGGACTGATATTCATGTTTTAAATTTTGCAAGAACAGGATCTACAACCTAAATGTGACTTTGTTTCTCCTACCTTGTGTACAACTTGTGACACTTTTCCTATACATGTGACTAAGGCAGGAACAATTCTGAAGGTGGAAACACAAAATAGAGGGATGCTCAAAAAAAAATCTCAACAACGATAACATCTTATAAAGACAGAAGAACTGAAAAGGGTTTTGGGTAATGGCAGGTATAATGATTGAGCGAGACAGGGTAGTAATACCACATCACAGCATTTTGGCTCTTGTTCGATTCTTGGCAGTCCCTGTGTTCTTACATTGCAACAGAAGAGTCACATTTGTCATGTCTCTTTGATTTGAAATGACCCCAAGAAGGTCAAAATGTTATCAATATTGGTGCATTTATTTTAAAGAAGGCACTTAGGGATATATTAAAAGGGGGCACAAAATGTAAGTAAATAGCAAAAGGTTAAAAAGACACCCATCTGCTTCACTGGGTCTACCTATACAAGATATTGTACTCTGGCCCACCAGAAGGGCAGTTTACCCAATTGTTTCACTGCTTGCCTCTTTCTCGCTCTTTTTCTGTTACACATAACCTTACAGCTTGTCAGCTCATCCCATCTGTCCAACAGAGGACACTAGTTTGGCTACTAGATGTACTGCCATTGTTGAAAAATGGCAAGTCCTAATGGAAGACTTTACAGGCATGGACTAGGAGATAAAACAGAAAATTGTGCTCAAAAACAAGAGGGTTCCTAAATCAGAAAACAATATAAAATATACCAAAGCCCAAAATGTTAAGTGAAAGATGCATTTGAAATTTCATGCAAGATCACAACTCCCAAAATATTTGCAAGAATTGCTTTCAATACAGAAGGTAGGTACTAACAATGGTGAGCAATCATCTGATATAGCAAACAGCCTGTGAAATCATACCCATAAAGACTTCGGTCAGCCTGTGCAAAACACAAAATGGCAGCGTCCATCAAACACTAATTAAAATGATAAAAAATTTAAAAGCTCAGAATAAAAGAAAATCCTAAAATATAAAAATAATAAACTCTTAAAAGTATAAAAACCTCAGAAACATACAGTAACACCAGGCTAGGATTCTTTCCAGCAGCCCACATTGTCCCGGAACTTTCCTTCCTTCAGTACCCTTAAAAATGTCATATCTTCGAGGCAACTCTTCTGCTGCCTCTCCTCTTGAATGAGGGCATGGTTCTTATTATTCTGCCTGGTACTGTTTTTCTGTCAGTCAGTCACGTAGGGGAGCATAGTACAGTGCGTGCTGCATTCCACCGCACAACAAAACGGCTCAGGATCCTGGTTGGCAACCCCCAAGGCAGACACGAGGTTGAGTCCCACCCACCAGAAATTACCATCTATCTGCTGCAGCCAGGTGTTACGTGGGTGTCCCCTTGGCATGGTACAGCCACTTGGGTCCTCAACAACAGAGGGGACTGGGCGGTCTCTTGGTCTGGAACCCCTACAGATTTTATTTTTTTCTCCAGCTTTTGGAGTTTTTTTTTGTTTCTTCTGTCCACCCTGGCCATCGGACCTTACTCTTATTCTATGTTAATTAATGTTGACTTATGTTATCTTTATTGTGTCTTCTATTTCTCTATTCATTTTGTAAAGCACTTTGAGCTACATTTTTTGTATGAATATGTGCTATATAAATAAATGTTGATTGATTAATTGAACAATAAGGATCCTATGAGCCATATCACACCCAGTGAATCATGCCCTAATGGCGTAGTGCCATAACTGCGCTCCCTCACATTGCAGGTAATGTGTCTCTGGGACTTCGCATGAGCAACCGCTCATTCAACACAAAGTCAAACCAGTGGTACCATTCTCTGAAGAAACACAAAGTCAACCAGTGGGGTTACCAAGG